>NC_090196.1:29802292-29954792 GCF_024679245.1 Pseudorasbora parva | reverse complement strand
TATCTCTAAAAACAGATTAGCTTATAACACTTGGCTATGGGGCACAGAGTAGTGAAATTAAATCGCTAGTTAATACCACTAACAAGGCTCAAAATAGCCTCACACTAACACAGTAGCATAATGAGGGTCCCTACACGCAAACCCAAGCATTGAGAACTTTGTAAGAGTACAAACAGTTTAATAAGAAGATACTTTATAAAGACAGTACATTACGCGTTTAAGGACAGGCGCCATCTTGGAAAACAGTCTCGACTAGTCGAGCGACGAACGCTCTGCTAAGTGATGAACTGTGACTGAATATCATATAGTCTGTTGTTTCTGGAAGAAAGCACTGAACGCAGCAGAGAAAATAAACTTAAATCCTATCGACCAGCTCACTTAGCACAGCGCTCGTGGCTCGACTCGTCGAGACTGTTTTCCAAGATGGCGCCTGTCCGTGAACGCGTAATGTACTGTCATTTAAAAGAAAAGTCCTTTTAAATTAATAATATTTCACAGTTTTTGATGTCCACTGTGAGAGACATAATCTAAAAAAAAATCGAGAAATCACATTGTATGATTTTTTTTAACTATTTATTTGTATGATAGAGCTGCAAATAAGTATTTGAACACCTGTCTGTCAGCCAGAGGTGGACAGTAACTAAGTACATTTACTTGAGTACTGTACTTAAGTACACTTTTTGAGTATCTGTACTTTACTGGAGTATAATTTTTTCTGGATACTTTTACGTTTACTTCACTACATTTGAAAGACAAAGATCGTACTTTTTACTCCACTGCATTTCTATCTAGGTCGAAAGTCGTTTCTGTAGCAGCTCTGAAAGTCGGTGGATGATTTTTTTCCCTTCTTTAAATGTTTTTTTGGTGTTGTTGTTTCAGACAGTCTGTCAGGAATCACTCTTATAGTCATATACATTTCCCCAACTTTTTTTGAACACTGATCAGTTCATAGCAAAATGGAAGAAGACGGTTCTAAGGCACAAGTGTGTGTGCACCCATAGCCATAGTTTGAAAGTATGTTTCAGTTTACAAAAAAAAATCAAGATTAGTTTAGTTGGCACACACTTGGTGCATGTCTTATAAAATATTAAACCTATAAACGTCTGGGAGAAAGAGAAGAGTAAAGTTAGGAGAGTATCAGATGTGTATCAGTGTATTGGATCCGTGCATTCGGCATTAAAGTGACAGCAGCTTTGTAAAGAGCTTTGTAACTTATAAAGAAGTATTTAAATGAGTTTTTAGTTAGTCGTATGCTAGTACGTCAGATGGAGCATCACTGACTGGCTTAAACCATGATGACAGTGTGCATTTATACAACAATAATAAAATGTAGCTCAACCAGTAGAGCGTGGCGCTAGCAACGCCAAGGTCATGGGTTCGATTCCCAGGGAAAGCAAGAACATACAATAATGTAAAAATGTGTACCTTGAATGCAATGTAAGTCGCTTTGGATAAAAGTGTCTGCCAAATGTAAATGTAAAATAATGCATTGGCATAAAAAAAGAAAATTTACTTTGATACTTAAGTACTTTTGAAAACAAATACTTCTGTACTTTTACTTGAGTAAAATCTATTTTTACAACTTTCACTTGTAACAGAGTAATATTTGACCAGTACTTTTACTTTTACTCAAGTAATAGAGTTGTGTACTTTGTCCACCTCTGAGAATTCTGACCCTCAAAGACCTGTTAGCCTGCCTTTATTATTCCATTCTGAACAGTGTAAATGTCAAAAGCGTATACAGTAGAACACACTATGTGAATGAGTTTCATTCATAGACTCAAACTAACAGAGAATAAAGAGTCTGATAGAGCCTACGGCTGGGTTTACATCAGAAAGATCCTCTCTCTGACACAACACACTCCAGAATCTCACAGCACTTATACTGAGTGTGTGTGTGTGTGTGTGTGTGTGTGTGTGTGTGTGTGTGTGTGTGTGTGTGTGTGTGTGTGTGTGTGTGTGTGTGTGTGTGTTAAAATCCATTCAATCTAAATGCCATGATCACAGTGGGAGCTTCAGTCTCAATCCACAGCAAAGCCTCCCTCTGAAGGTGCCGCACGCTTGAATCAACAGCAAAATGGCAGAGAAAAGCTGTGTGTGTTAGCATGAGAGACGAGACTTTACGTGACAAAGGGCACGTGATATGAATCTGTCTCTCGCTGCACACGGCACATGAGTGAGTGTCACGAAGCCTGTCAGGAACACGTCCGGGTCACACCTCGGCCCACAATCTACCGAAATCAGGAACAGATTATATTGTGCATGAAGAAAATAAAGTCTATTAGCACTTTCTGCATTGGGATATTATATTCACGAATAATAAGCATGTTAACCTATTACTCAGTAGCATATTGTAATGTATAAATTATTCATAATCATAAGTACTATAATAAATATATAATTTATTTAATAACTTTGCAAATCCAACTGTAAGTATATATCATATTTGTATTTAATATATGCTAATTTGAAAAAACAAACTGTGATTTTACAGTATATGTGTGTGTGTGTGTGGTTATGTGTGTGTGTGTGTCAGCAGTATTTTGTACTGAATTTAATTCAATGTAAAAATTATATACAAAACATTCATAATATTATGTATTTAATACTAAACCAATTGTAAGTATAATAATATTATTATAATAATATTGTATTTATTTAAATAATGCTAAATAAATATATATTTAGTATTCTGTACTGGTTTTAATTTATGGTAATTAAAAAATATATTTTTTAATTTATGGTATATGTAAAAATTGATAATTTCTTTTCTTTTTTGTTGTTTTGATGTTGTGTTGAATTGTGACGCGGGCATCATAAAACTCACGCACACACACTCACTGCAGGGTCTCTGTGTCTGTAATCTCGCTCATGCTGATTCAAGCACTTCATAGAGATATAACCATCAGATAGCACTTCAAAGCCTGTGAGTGTGTGTGTGTGTGTGTGTGTTTGTGAGAGCCTACATTATCTCCGTCTCTCAGATCATTTGTTTTTCATATTACATCTGCCACTGCTTTAGTATTTTAACTATGCGGTGTTGGCTCTCCCGTGCTGAGCGCTTCCTGTTGGATCCTCATTCACTGGGCATTCTGGGTAATCACAAGCCTTCAGAGCAGCGGCAAATGGGCCAGAGGAATGTGCCAACAGCTAGAAGGCTTGGCCATTCAGACACAGTCTCTCTCTTCCACTCGGCTTTCTCCTTATTAGTCTGCTAGCTCTTCCTGGCTGAGTTAATTGCATGTGTGTGTGTTTGGCAAGCCCTGCGTTTTACTCCAGCCCTAATTAACCAGGGAAACGAGAGAAAAGAAAAAATGTGTTTGAGTCGAAAAAGAGAGAGAAAGACCAAAGAAATCACCCAGAACCTCTGAAAAATTGTGAACGAGTCAAGTGGAGGTTCAAGAAATGCTGTTGAACTGTAAAGCAGTGTAGTGTCAAGCTTCTAGAGTAGTTAAACTACAGGTGAAGGGATACACTAATGTTGCCAAAAGTTTTAGGACACAGCTCCAAATCATTGAATTCAGGTGTCCAATCACGTCCATGGCCACAGGTGTATAAATCAAGCACTAGGCATGCAGACGCTTCTACAGACATTAGTGAAAGAATGGGTCGCTCTCAGGAGCTCAGTGAACTCAAGCGTGGTACCGCGATAGGTTGCCACCTGTGCAATAAGTCCATTCGGGAAATTTCCTCACTACTAAATATTCCACGCTCAACTGTTAGTGGGATTATAACAAAGTGGAAGCATTTGGGAACAACAGCAGCTCAGTCAAAAAAGTGGTAGGCCACGTAAAATCAGAGTGGGGTCAGCACATGCTGAGGGTGACAGTGCACAGAAGTCAATAGCTACAGACCTCCAAACTTCTGTGGCCTTCAGATGAGCTCAAGAACAGTGTGTAGAGAGCTTCATGGAATGGGTTTCCATGGCTGAAAAGTACTTGCCTGACTGCATTGTGCCAAGTGTAAAGTTTGGTGGAGGTAGGATTATGGTATGGGTTGTTTTTCAGGGTTTGAACTTGGCCCCTTAGTTCCGCTAGTTCAGACCCAGTGCTAGTGTCAGTTCTAAGTTGGTTCGACTGACAAGCCTTTAAGAACCGGTCTGGCTTTCCACAAGCTAGAGAGCCACCACAGAGCCAGGTCTTACGTCACTGCATACGTTTAATCTTTCTCAGCAACGCTAGCAAGGCAGCGGGAAATACAGTCACACCAGGCTTGTCCGATCCGTTGACCAATCTGCGTATTATATCAAAATTCTGCATGAGTGATTTAAAAGTATAAGGAGTCGTTTGCTCTCGCTGTACTTTGATGTCATTTAGCGATCGGGCGATACATCTCGAACAAGCCTTCCCTCAATGGCTCATGGCTTCATGATCCTACATCCGCATCAAAACACTGTGAATCCAACGCATTCGTGCACCTCGCCATGATTAGTATAGGCGGAGATTACAATCAAGCTGCTATTTAAAAAATGGCAGTCACAAGTTTGTTTTGGTCTTGGTCACGGTAACCCCGTCCCCAGCCTCTAAAGCAATCGGTTCTTACTTCTAGCCCAGCAGAAGATTTGAAGCTGTTATAGCTGCAAAAAGTGGGCCAACTCTATATTAAACCCTACGGAATTAAGAACGGGATGTCATTAAAGTTCATGTGCATGTGGAGGCTTTCCACAACTTTTGGCAATATAGCATGTTCGTTGTATTTATTGTATATGTGTATTATACTTTTTAATACTTAAAACTTTGTAAAAATATTACATATATAGTGCAGAATGTTTTTCTTAATTTTAATGTCTTCCTTATAAATTGCTCATAATCCAAGCACTGAACAACACTGTAGAGTTTTGTACTTTTTCATGTTAAGAGCAACAGTACTTCACTTGGACAGAGGAGGTGCTACTAGCACAGGAACTACAGGTGTTTCCGTCATAATGAAGTCTTGCATCAGTCTGTCTAATATTAATAGTGATCAGGGCGACCCCTAATGTTTTCCTTCGTGTTTAAAGAGGCATCCGAGTGTGTGTCAGCCCCAATCTCAGGAGAGTTACGCCACTTCAGTCAGAGGCCTGTAAATTAGCCTCAACCAACAGCTCCCTCGCTGGCACGCCACCAAACGCAGTAAATCATAACCATAATGCCATACAGCGCCTGTTCGAGAGAGAGAGAGAGAGAGAGAGAGAGAGGGAGAGAGAGAGAGAGAGAGAGAGAGAGAGAGAGAGAGAGAGAGAGAAAGAGAGAGAGAGAGAGAGAGAGAGAGAGAGAGAGAGAGAGAGAGAGAGAGAGAGAGAGAGAGAGAGAGAGAGAGAGAGAGAGAGAGACCCTTACGTCTGCATTCTCTAATTTAGTTGCGATCACTCATCGGCCCTCCAAATGATCAAAAACTAATTCAGCCTCTGACTCACTGCCATTATCCAGCGCAGAAACATTCGCAGATGATCGCTGGTTAGCCAGAGAGGATTTCCCTGGAGAGGTGTAGGCAGAGTGTGTGCTGTGTGTTATCTAGAGGAATGGGTTTTTAATAAATGAATGTTTATGTAAGTGACGGACATGAATCTAAAAAATAAAAACCTTTTGCAGAGCAATTCACTCGATGCGCACACAAGAAAAAAAACACGATGTGTTCGAAATACCATATTACTCATATTATTTATGCATTATGCATACTGTAATTTTTTTATTAGTGCAAACCTAAGTAGAATTTGCCAAAATGTGCAGAATATAATATCTCCACAATCTTCCATTTACAGTCATAATGTACAAATATATATATTTGTACATTATGAATAAATAGTATAAGTTTATAAATAGTAAAAAACATAAAATATAACTGTTTTTTCAGGCCTTTCCCCATTAAAATACAATAAGATATTTTAAATATTTAGATTATTAATTACATTACATTTAAAGTAAGAAAATAATAATGAAACGTGCTAATACTGTATATAAAGTGTCAGTAATAAGTTATTAAACAGCCATATAGTATTTAACTGTATGCTATATACAGTATGTGTATACAGTATGTGTATATATATATATATATATATATACTGTATATAGCATACAGTTAAATACTATGTTTATATTAAAATTAAATATTACAATAATATAAATTGTATATAATTGTTTATATTTAAATCTTACATATGTAGTGTAAATATCTAAATGTTTCAATATATATTATATAGTGCATAATGATTCATTACATGTAATAAGGGCATGTGATAAAGCAGCATGCTGTTTAAAATGTGTATTATTATATGTTGCACATTGTTCCACATGTAATTTATAGTGTGCACTGCATCCAGCACAGTAGTTCCCATTCCGAACCCAGCCAGAGCGGGAAAAGTCAAGCTAATGAGACACCTAGTGAGACACAACATAAAAGCCATAAAAGACAAGAGAAAAAGAGTGAACTTGGGAGACGTGTTCAAGGAGAGCGGGTATAAAAGGATCTGACGCTAAAGTCAGAGGATGAAAGAAGAACAAATAGGGATAAAAATGCCAAAAACAGAAATAAACAAGACGTGAAGTAAAGATCGCAACAGTTCACGTCTCAGCGTGAAGTAAGTCACAGTCTCTCACACCTCATTGGCTGAGCCCTGGCCCACACAGCCACCAATGGCATTCAAACACCCCGTTAGCCTCAGGTGAGTCACATTAGCATGATTAATGAGCTCATTACTTTTTAGCGACATACAGCCGAACATACAGCTTGTTCATTTACTTCCTATCAGCCGTTTCTGAAGCTCTCTTCCAAAATCTAGCGAGACACCTAACTAGACAGCATTCATCCGGTGTGTGCCCTATTCCACAAGGCATCTGTCTTCTTTCTGCAGAAAAGGCCATGTGACAAGCTTAGAAAAAATACAATTAGAAGATAAATGGTGACTGACTCTGTCCAAAATCTCCCTCTATACCCTCATTCATCCACTATTTCCTACATTAGTCCTTTAATATAGTTCACTTGAGTGAGTGAAGGGCTGCCGCTATTGCATACTTTGTGCTCGCTAATCGTTTGAAGCTTAGCAACTGGCAGCTCCAATAGTGATAAAAAGATTTATCTTGAACTATGTCATGGAAACTGGCATGCATTAACCTCAGTCAATTAAAAAGGAGTTTATACCTGTATGATATTACGCTGTACCCACATTGGACCAGCGGTTGGGAAAATGGATGGATGGATGCTTCACACTCTAAAAAATGCTGGGTTAAAAACAACTCAAGTTGGGTTGAAAATGGACAAACCCAGAAATTGGGTTGTTTGAACCCAGTGAATAGACTCAATTCAAGATTCAAACAACCCAACTTCTGGGTTAGTCCATTTTCAACCCAACTTGAGTTGTTTTTAACCCAGCATTCTTTACAGTGCAGCTGTGCCGCCATCTCCTGGTCAGACACGGGAAATTATTTGACACGTGACTCTCACTGTGCATTATGGGTATCCTCTAGCTGTTGTACACTGGTTATTGCAATGCATTGTGGGATTGAATGAGTGCACTCGATAACGTCCACTATGGTTTCAGACACCACTACAAATGGCTGTCCCTAAATAGTGTCCTTTTTAAGGGTGTATAGGCCGATTTTGGACACATGTGATTATTTATCGAAAAAGGACTAATATAAACAGTCAAAAACACACTTTTAGACCAAATTTGTCTGGTACTATGTATATTTATACTTATTAAAGTATTATGTTGTTAGTTTAGTAGCATGTTTATGCATCAACGCTGAAAAAATATTGCTGAAAATGTTCACTCGAATCAAAAATTGGATATTTTAATTGTTTTATTTGTACGTGCAACATTTTATAGGCTTAGACCATCGCAATGTAAACATGATATTCTTGTGGATACTGAAAATAATCTGTAAAATAGTTAAACATTTACTATTTTACTTGTTATTTGTATGTTTTTTTTAAGGCTCTTCGAGGAAAACAGGCAACATGCCAACAGCAAGCTATAGTAAAATCAACTAAAAGTAATGTTTCTTCTGTAGTTTTTATATAGCCACATGCTAACATCAAACAGTTAAATAGTTAAAAATAACTTGTTCAATAATCAACTGAAAGCTGCACCATTCTTGCATTTAGCATCGATACTGAAACAAATTGATTAAATACTACAATGTAATACAAATTGTCTATTTTATTCATTTGAACATTATAGCAACGTTATTCTACGTCATCAGAGTATTGTGTTTCCCTTCCAGTCCTACTGGCCGTGCTCCGAGCGGGACTCGAAGCGGTATGGGCGACGAGGATAACAACAAGGATGCTAGTCTTGGTCTCTAGCGTCTGTTGCTAGTGTGCTTCTTGAGATCAAGGGAGTTAGGTTTACCCAAGCAGCAACCTCCCGCAAGCTCTCTTGAAGCCAATACTGAAGTAATGTAAACTGCAATTCATCGACTGGCCACTAGAGGCAGGCTCCAGAAGGAGCAGAATCTCATTGAGCCTCATGTTAAAATGCCCAACTTTACAGCAGAAAAAAACATGTTTACAGCCTGGTGCAAATTGTGGTTTTGGTCTATACGGCTAATTTTGCCCTTCATGACAACTGTGATGGGGGTGATTTTTTTTATAACTCATTCTTTTACGTTATATAAAGCCTTAAAGTTCTGCATAATTAAGGGCGTGGTTACTTTAAGTGACAGGTGGATAACCATTTATCCGCTGTCTATAGTTATTGCGTCACCTAAGCTCCGCCCACATCCCGCCTCTTTTCCCATTTTCTGTTATTCGTGAGTGACGCTCGATGACGGGCTGCCAAGATGGCGACGCCCTGCTCGCCCATACTTTACGCTTCAGAGCAGCTTATTGGAATCCTATGAGTGACGTCACGGACACTACATCCATATTTTTTTACAGTCTATGGGTTTACCACTCTTACTAGCTTGCCTCCATTAAAATCACAATGTAAACATGGCAACAGCAGTTCTCATAAATAGCATTGTTTAAAATTAATACAGCCAAGAATTGATCAAGTGGTTAAATCCAATTAAAAACACAAGACATTTGGGCTATTTTTAAGGGTTCTGCAATGTAAACATGACAACATACAAAGTCCAGCTACAATAAAATCGACTGAAAGAGACGTTTCTCCATTAGTTCTCGTTATTAGCTTTGTTTAGCTACATGCTAACATGAAACTATTGTAATCAAATGAGAACTGCATCATTTGTGCGCCATTTTGTATTAGATACATTTCCTGATTTTTTTTTTTTACCCAAAAGCTTTGTATTTTCTGTTTATTCAAGTGCCATTTCCTTTGATTAGCGCTATGCTAATGCCAAACTGCAGTTGGTTCTCATGTGTAGCGCTCTTCTGTGCTGTTCACCTACCATGTGAAATTGCTGCCTATGAAGTGCACTACAAAGAAGTCACTTATGAGATTTGGCTGCCCATGTTGGCAGACGATAGCATGACAGCTCAGTGGCGTTTTGGAACAGAGCTTGAGAGAAACTACTAGCTCTCATTAAAACTTGAAAGATGTGTTTGTAGCTCCTGCATCAGAACCTGTGGCAAATACATGCTATGCTGGGTATTACCCACAATGCCCTGCTCTCTGGCAGGCGCTCTACCGCTCGCTGTGGGTTGGTCAAACATATAATACATCTCTTCACACACACATGCGCACACACACATGCGCACACATTCTGACAGATACCTCTTGTCAGGGGGGGTTTCTTGACTGGGCGGTACTTCCTGTAGGTCTGGCAGATTGGCAAAGTCGTCCTGCTCGGCCAATCCGATCGCGAGAGAGAGAACCACCATTTTGCCTTCCCTTCACCAAGAAAAATGACACACAAAACAAAGAGAGAGAAGAAAGAGAGAGCGGTAAAGTGCAGAGAGGAAGAGTCGAGAGCGAGAGGAAACACAAGAACAAGAGAGCGTTATTAGGCAGCAGAAATGATTAGCGTTGAGTTGAGTTTAGCACACCAGCCCCGTCCCTCAGACCGCACTGCACAAACACCGCACGTTCTGTTTTACAGCAGCCGGTTCATCAACATGCACTTATTTGTTAACTTGCTGTTAACTTGATAACTTTGGTTCACATCACAGTAGCAAAACTGACCTTAAAATCGAAATAAGATGGAAGTTGCGATAAGACTTTTCTTCCCAACTTTTCAGTTTCGATACAAAACAGCACAACTTACAAGAATGGGTTGTATTTCACACAAACAACGATTTTGCGTTATTATTGATATTTAAAGGGGACCTATTATGCACCTTTTTACAAGATAAGTTTCAGCTCAAAATACCCGACAGATCATTTATTATATCATGTCGTGAATGCCCTGTGAAAGTAAAAACATGTTGTTTTTGTGCATGTATCTTTAAATGCAAATGAGCTGCTGCTGCCTGTCCACTAAAAGAGGGCGGAGCCTGTACAGCTCGTGCCTCAGATACTCTGCCAAAAACTAGAACATCTGTCTGGGTTTGATGATCATCTCTATCGCGGTCATGCTCTCGTGACACTGCAGTTCTTCATCATCATGGATGTTTATTATCTGCATATCAGTCTAAACTTTAATCTTTCTGATTTATGGTTTTCACACTCGAAGCACGCGCACAGAAAGCTGGATGTCAGATGGCGCGTCCCGTGAGTATTAAACTAAGTTCTCTTTCACGTCTTATTGTGCTTAAACAGTCAAAAACACAAACGGTTATGTCAGAAACACAGTCGATTATGTCCGTGACTGTAAACAGCAGGGAAAGGAATCACATGTGTATATTAGATCTGTGTATTAAAGTGAAAGCCGTGTAATATGCTGTTCATATGAATCAAACAACAAAAGAAAAACAGAAACTCACTGCTCTTCACTGAATAACTTTAGCAGCTTTAATAAGAACACGTTTTACTTGAATGCTGCTGTCAAACGCTGGAGAAGAGATAAACATGGCGGACTGTGTACAGCTCACTGAGGGGCGGGGCTAATCTAGTAGGGCGGAGTCTGTCAGCAGGAGTGGGCGGAGCCTAAACATATGCACTGTCACACAGCTGAAGTCTGTCAACAGCTCGTTCTGAGACACTGATTATGATTTAAGGGGATTAAAGAAAGAGGAGTGGCTGGAGTTTTGCCATTACAGGGTAGTTGATACACATTTATGTTCAAACACCATGTAAAAGTGAGTTTTGCATAATAGCTCCCCTTTAATGTAAGATTGGCTGTACTTTGCATTAAAGCACAAAATGCATTTTGCTGGCATTTATGCAAATTCCAGTATTCAAATCATAGAATATATTATGTCACGTCCTGTGTGAATAGTTTTGTGAAATACTAATTCTCCAGTTATTCCCATCACGTTTAGAGCTGCTCTCGGCCTGCAAACACTCAAACTCACATTCTCTCGCACACACACATTGATTTACTGTCCTCGTCACTCAACACATTGCCTGCATCCTTTCGCTGCACCTGTCTCACGTCTCCTTCTTTCACTAGTGTTTTCATCCTTCCCTCGCTCTCTCTCCTCAGCCTTAATTGAGGCCCGTTAGAGAGATCTGGACTAATTGTTTCTATTTGAGAGTGCAGAGTGTGTGTGTGTGTGTGTGTGTGTGTGTGAGGTGTCGGCACTGAGCTGCTGCTTTCTGGGTCACTGCTCACCCTCTATCTTTTCTCCTCTTCTCTTTCTTACATTCTTCATTTTTCTCTCTACTTACAAATCCCCCTCGTCTCTGAGCCTGGACCTTTCTCTAATATCCTGCTATTAAACTCCTCTTAAACAGCTTTTGAAAGCTTTCGTCTGTCCCTCCTGATCTTAAAGGAGCAGTTCACACGAAAAATCGGTTTTCAAATGCAAATTGCTACAGACCAATATGTGTGTGTGTGTGTGTGCGTGTGTGTGTTATGTATGTAAATTGGGGCTGTCAAATGATTAATTGAGATGAATTGCATCCAAAATAAAAGTTTGTGTTTACATAATATATGTGTGTGTACTATGTATATACATACACATTCATGTATAGTTTTTATATATATAATAAAAAATTTCCCCAGTACTAATAATATATATATGAATAAAATTAAGCAACATTTAACCATCCCTATGGCATTCATTTTTTTAAATATTCTGTTCGTTTTGACAGAAAAACAAGAAACAGGAAACGGGTTTGGAACGCCATGAAAGCGAGTAAACGGTGACAGTATTTTCCTTTTCAAGTGAACTACTCCTTTAAAACTAAACCTCGTCATATGACATTATGATGTCTCGTTCTTCACTTCCTTTCCTTCTCCTCGTATCTAAAGTGGTTTTAATACTTTTCCTCCCCTCCTCCACTTCCCCATCTTCCATTTCCCCCCTCTCTCTCCTGCTGTAAATCCATCCGTTCCTTCATATTCTCCTGGGCTTCCCTCCATTTTGGCACACTCCGGCTATTTTTGCCTTTCAGAATTTAATGGCTGCAAAAAATAGCTCCTGGCTGGTGCGACTACACACTCGCACACGTACGACACATACTCATGCGCACACAACAGACAGGAATCATTATTGTCAAAGCAATAAAAAGAGGCACTTTTTCCGGTGAGAGCCGGGCGGCGAATGTTCTGGGATGTTAACAGGACTGTCGCTGACCACTGATAACACAACAACAACCCTCAATTACACCCCACCTCCCCCTTCCTCTCGTCTTCCTATTCTTGTGCTCTTTTTCTGTCTCTATATCAGACCCAAGGCCATGTATGTGTGTCAATGACACCCCCCTTTAACCGGCGGAGATGAAATATTTAGTCCTCCCAGCGTAAACGGAAGACGGATGTTTTCTAACTGCCATACTTCCATACTGTTATTTGCAGTATGTTCACAGTTTGTGAATCTCTATGCATGAAATGACCAGAGGATCTACACTATTTGCAAAATGTAAAGTGTGCAAACTGCAAGAAATACTGTATTCCACAATGCAATGCATTTAACATGACTTATATTTGAACCCAAAGCGATATCTGCACTGAACACCAATCTCAATTAAACATGCGATGTCCATTCGTGTGATGACAATGTAGCAATTTATAGTTAAATTAAAACGTGTATCAATGCATACTGTAGTACTGTATTAACAGTTATCGTTACTGGAAATGGAAGGACAAATGTAGTAGGCCATCCCTTATGTAATGAATACAGCGTGCATAAAAAAATCATGCATACTAAATATGCATCCTGTGCACAGCAAACTGCAGCAATAGTATGCTATTCCGAACCTCAGACAAAACCCATGTCACCTCACTTGCTTTCTGTTTTTTTTTTCATTCTCTGTCCTGGGGTAACAATCCATTTTGAGAGTAATGATTCGGAGGACAGAAAATCAATGCTTCAGGGTTAACGTGAAACTGTAGTAAAGACTTTAAACTCAACCTCACAAAGACCATCAAACGCACACAGAACTAACTGTGGAAACAAACACGTTTAACCAAATGTACAGATTTTATATAATAGTTCACCCAAAAAGCATTTACTCACCCACTTACGCTAAGTCAATGAGCTGCACGATTAATCTTTTTACCTGTGTCTATTAAACCTAAAAACCATACGCCGCTTTGAAACCGCTTTACATTTTCATTCAAGAGATTCATTCAACAACACTGATTCATCCAGTAATGAAACAAGTGAAGTCTTTATGAGTGAGTCATTAAATCATTCATTCAAGATATTTGTTCAAAAACGCTGATTTATCCAATAATGAAACATGTGAAGTCTTTATGAGCGAGTCATTAAATCATTAATTCAAGATATTTGTTCAAAAACACTGATTCATCCAATAATGAAACATGTGAAGTCTTTATGAGCGAGTCATTGAATCATTCATTCAAGATATTTGTTCAAAAACACTGATTCATCCAATAATGAAACAAGTCTTTATGAACGAGTCATTGAATCATTCATTCAAGATATTTGTTCAAAAACACTGATTCATCCAATAATGAAACAAGTCTTTATGAGCGAGTCATTGAATCATTCATTCAAGATATTTGTTCAAAAACAGTGATTCATCCAGTAATGAAACATGTGAAGTCTTTATGAGCGAGTCATTGAATCATTCATTTAAGATATTTGTTCAAAAATGCTGATTCATCCAGTAATGAAACAAGTGAAGTCTTTATGAGCTAGTCATTGAATCATTCATTCAAGATATTTGTTCAAAAACACTGATTCATCCAATAATGAAACAAGTGAAGTCTTTATGAGCGAATCATTGAATCATTCATTGAAGATATTTGTTCAAAAACGCTGATTCATCCAATAATGAAACAAGTCTTTATGAGCGAGTCATTGAATCATTCATTCAAGATATTTGTTCAAAAACGCTGATTCATCCAATAATGAAACATGTGAAGTCTTTATGAGCGAGTCATTGAATCATTCATTCAAGATATTTGTTTCAAAAACGCTGATTCATCCAATAATGAAACAAGTCTTTATGAGCGAGTCATTGAATCATTCATTCAAGATATTTGTTCAAAAACGCTGATTCATCCAGTAATGAAACATGTGAAGTCTTTATGAGCGAGTCATTGAATCATTCATTAAAGATATTTGTTCAAAAACACTGATTCATCCAATAATGAAACAAGTCTTTATGAGCGAGTCATTGAATCATTCATTCAAGATATTTGTTCAAAAACAGTGATTCATCCAGTAATGAAACATGTGAAGTCTTTATGAGCGAGTCATTGAATCATTCATTTAAGATATTTGTTCAAAAATGCTGATTCATCCAGTAATGAAACAAGTGAAGTCTTTATGAGCGAGTCATTGAATCATTCATTCAAGATATTTGTTCAAAAACACTGATTCATCCAATAATGAAACAAGTCTTTATGAACGAGTCATTGAATCATTCATTCAAGATATTTGTTCAAAAACACTGATTCATCCAATAATGAAACAAGTCTTTATGAGCGAGTCATTGAATCATTCATTCAAGATATTTGTTCAAAAACAGTGATTCATCCAGTAATGAAACATGTGAAGTCTTTATGAGCGAGTCATTGAATCATTCATTTAAGATATTTGTTCAAAAATGCTGATTCATCCAGTAATGAAACAAGTGAAGTCTTTATGAGCGAGTCATTGAATCATTCATTCAAGATATTTGTTCAAAAACACTGATTCATCCAATAATGAAACAAGTGAAGTCTTTATGAGCGAATCATTGAATCATTCATTGAAGATATTTGTTCAAAAACGCTGATTCATCCAATAATGAAACAAGTCTTTATGAGCGAGTCATTGAATCATTCATTCAAGATATTTGTTCAAAAACGCTGATTCATCCAGTAATGAAACAAGTGAAGTCTTTATGAGCGAATCATTGAATCATTCATTGAAGATATTTGTTCAAAAACGCTGATTCATCCAATAATGAAACAAGTCTTTATGAGCGAGTCATTGAATCATTCATTCAAGATATTTGTTCAAAAACGCTGATTCATCCAGTAATGAAACATGTGAAGTCTTTATGAGCGAGTCATTGAATCATTCATTCAAGATATTTGTTCAAAAACACTGATTCATCCAATAATGAAACAAGTCTTTATAAGCGAGTCATTGAATTATTCATTCAAGATATTTGTTCAAAAACAGTGATTCATCCAATAATGAAACAAGTGAAGTCTTTATGAGCGAGTCATTAAATCATTCATTCAAGATATTTGTTCAAAAACACTGATTCATCCAATAATGAAACATGTGAAGTCTTTATGAGCGAGTCATTGAATCATTCATTCAAGATATTTGTTCAAAAACACTGATTCATCCAATAATGAAACAAGTCTTTATGAGCGAGTCATTGAATCATTCATTCAAGATATTTGTTCAAAAACAGTGATTCATCCAGTAATGAAACATGTGAAGTCTTTATGAGCGAGTCATTGAATCATTCATTTAAGATATTTGTTCAAAAATGCTGATTCATCCAGTAATGAAACAAGTGAAGTCTTTATGAGCGAGTCATTGAATCATTCATTCAAGATATTTGTTCAAAAACACTGATTCATCCAATAATGAAACAAGTGAAGTCTTTATGAGCGAATCATTGAATCATTCATTGAAGATATTTGTTCAAAAACGCTGATTCATCCAATAATGAAACAAGTCTTTATGAGCGAGTCATTGAATCATTCATTCAAGATATTTGTTCAAAAACGCTGATTCATCCAGTAATGAAACATGTGAAGTCTTTATGAGCGAGTCATTGAATCATTCATTCAAGATATTTGTTCAAAAACACTGATTCATCCAATAATGAAACAAGTCTTTAAGAGCGAGTCATTGAATCATTCATTCAAGATATTTGTTCAAAAACAGTGATTCATCCAGTAATGAAACATGTGAAGTCTTTATGAGCGAGTCATTGAATCATTCATTTAAGATATTTGTTCAAAAATGCTGATTCATCCAGTAATGAAACAAGTGAAGTCTTTATGAGCGAGTCATTGAATCATTCATTCAAGATATTTGTTCAAAAACACTGATTCATCCAATAATGAAACAAGTGAAGTCTTTATGAGCGAATCATTGAATCATTCATTGAAGATATTTGTTCAAAAACGCTGATTCATCCAATAATGAAACAAGTCTTTATGAGCGAGTAATTGAATCATTCATTTAAGATATTTGTTCAAAAATGCTGATTCATCCAGTAATGAAACAAGTGAAGTCTTTATGAGCGAGTCATTGAATCATTCATTCAAGATATTTGTTCAAAAACACTGATTCATCCAATAATGAAACAAGTGAAGTCTTTATGAGCGAGTCATTGAATCATTCATTCAAGATATTTGTTCAAAAACGCTGATTCATCCAGTAATGAAACAAGTGAAGTCTTTATGAGCGAATCATTGAATCATTCATTTAAACCAATTTAAAAATCACGTTATTTTGTTAAGATGTCTGTTCAGAATCAAGGGAGAATCTAGAGATCTCTATTTGAAAAAATGTGATTCTCAATTTAGAAAGCGCTTATATAATCACATAAATCAAAGTCTCCAAAGGCAGGAAAGATGCAAGAATAGCAACAACAAACTTTGCTAAAAAAAAAAAAAAAGATCCATACCACTTGTGTGCTATATCACAAGTCCTCTGAGGTTACATGAACTCCGTTTGAACTACTTTTATAGTACTTTTTGTCCATAAAGTAGCATAAAAATATTTTTATTCAGGTTTGGATTGACATAACAGTAACAGTAAATTAATTAATTAATTTCCAGTCAGATGTTTATGGATGCACTACTCTAAGTGTTGTTATTGTTCACTAAAACTAAAACCAAACCAAGTAATTGAAATAAAGCTGAAATAATATTAATATAACATAATATAAAATATAAATACTAGATTAAAATAAAATATAATGACTGAAATAAGCTGCATATAAATCTTTAAATGCCAAAAGCACATAACAAAATGAACAATACTTGACCAATTCTAATTACCAATAACTAAAACTGAAATAACGTCAAAAATACCCCTTCAAACTCTAGAAAAAATGAGAAGATGATAAAGAGCAGGACGAATAAAAGAAGAATATGTATCAAATAAATACAAGAAGTGTCTATGAAAAATTGTGGGCTTTCAGGAGAAATTATATTTCAAACCTGTCATAATAAGCTGTTGACCTAGCAGTGTGTGAAGACACCTAGCTATTCATCACTAAATCGCTGTAAAAATGTGAAAATTACAGGCCTTTTCCCACACCGACCCCGTTCAGCAAAGCATCCATTATAATTCAATTAAATACGTCACAACAGAGCCAAACGCCGCTTACACACAACTGAGGCAGGCTTACAAAATCAGCCATGTTACATCACTTGAGCACCATGAAATCCATCAATCACACCGATTTGCTGTGTGTTCACGTGTGGATAATCTTGGGAAATTAGATGATGTTCAGTCGCGTTAATTGTTTGTCATTTAAGCTGAGACCTGCCCTCCCTTCCTTCACAGGTCACGCAGTGGCAGCCGAGAGATTTACAGAGACGGCGTTAAACCAGCCTGAGCGTCTATTGAAGACCTGTAGCCCCTGTCCAGCCGGCGTAATGTGCTGCGGTCAGCTGATAGTCTGCTGTCCATCTGCACTCAATAAGTCACAGCTATTCTAGGGCATTATGTTTCAGACTTTCCTCATGAATAAACAACCCCGTTTGAAAACAAAAGAGTGAACATGAGGGATATTAAAGGGATGGTTCACCCAAAAATGAATATTTTGCCATCATTTACTCATCCTCATTTTGTTCCAAACTCCATATGACTTTCTTTCTTGCTTTAAAATCATGGTGCTTCTTTTCCATAATACGAAGTTATAAACTGAACTCTAAAGCTACACAAAAAAAAAAACACATAAAAGTAGTCATGCACAATATTTCAAATCTTTAGATGCAACACCATACAGTATAGTGTTATGTAAGAAAAAGACAGAAATTTAAGTTGTGTTTTACCCTGGCGCAGCTTTCAAATGTCATTTAAATATGCACAATTTAAAAACTGTGGGATGCCAAGATTAGAGGTCAACCAATTTATCGGTTTTGCCGATTACCGATAGCCTAGAAATCTAGACGCACCCTAGCGGCAGCAAATTTAATCTGCCCGCGAGTATCGTCTAGGAACTCTCAATACCCTTCTGAGCTGTATTCCCCTCACTCTGGACGGGCCAATCACATCGTGTATAGAGTCGGCGGGCGGGGCCAAAATGACGACGGCCGAGTTGCGTTTGCGTGCTTCTAGTAAACACAGAAACTGGCGAACGGCGGCGGTCTTTCAAATCAGCTTTGACTGTGATTCTGGAAGACTTGGAGTTAAGCTTTTCTCTGAGAAAAGAACAAAGAACGGCACTGAAGTCATTCTTAAAAAGGGAAGATGTGTTCGGAGTTTAGCCGACCGGATACGGCAAATGTTTAATCTGTCAGCGAGCTCTGCTTCACCTTCGTCGCTCTGGTTGGTTGTAGCGCTATCCTATCGCGTGCAGAGGGAGTCTGAAAGACAACCGTTTATCCCGCCCCTCGGATTGAGCCGTCAATGGTGAGTTTCCAGACCAAACATCTTGATGTGGGTCTGGCTTGTCAGGCTAGATTACCGATGGAACAATCAAAAAATACGGCATCATCAAACAGTATGAGAGCGGCCTATGGAGGCCAAATAAAAACTGACGCCTTGAGGAGTCTAATACCCCACAGATCATTTTTTTAACATGTTAAAATTGTCACTTTTTGAGGGTGAGCAAAAAAAATTTGTGTGTGTCCCTTTAAATGCAAATGAGCTGCTGGTCTCGGCCCCCTTTCAAGAAAAGGGCGGGGCAGCTGATCCGATTAACTCACAGACAGCAGTGAAAGTGTCAGGAACTCGGTCCAACCTAGCTTTCATTATCTGTAAAATCCACCATCGCTCGACCTAGTCAAGATACTTTGAGACATCTGTACCATCTCAGAATTGATTTATCCATGTTTTGCAACCAAAATTGCCATGGGTTAGTTTGAAAACTCAACATTTCAGAACTATGTTACAGAAGGGAAGATCAGTGGATTCAGAAAATATCAGTAAATCTTACTTGTATATAAGAATATATGACTTAGATTAACTTTTCAAGATAGTGAAGGTGCTTTGAAAGAAGAAAGTCAAATGGTTTGGAAGGGAAAAGTAAAAAATAAATAATGACAGAATTTACATTTTTAGGGTAAACTGTCCCTTTAAACACAAAAGAAAGGCCATTAAACATTCATTAACACACTCACACACATGCCCAAACACATATACATGTGCTGACATACATACATAATATTAGTCTTGGTACCATATCTCCAGCGGTCCCCTGAGGTCCTAAAATGGGATATATTTAAACCAGCTGAGGCAGACCGCACACAAGGCAATATTCAGCCATATAAAACAGAACGTCACAAAACAGCAGATCAGTGCAGAGCGCTGAGGGAGGGGTAATATCCTGCTGCGGGGCTGAAATATATTGTGACAGAATGAACAACTGTCTAACAGCGTCTGGAGACAGACAGGTGAAGAGAAAGAGAGACAGAGGTGCAGGAAAGAGACGAGAAGAGGCACGCAATGATCATTTTCTGCTGAACTCTTGGACATTCACACTGTTTTAAGAGCTCTATTATTAGTATTATTATCACACACTAAAACAGGTCAAGTATTAATAAAGCATCTCAGAGAAAGGGGACTAACCCAGTATAGTCTGAGATATGTCTCAAATGTTATACTGATTTTGTGGCACTTTAAACATGGTTCACCCAAAAATGCATGACTTCATTTACTTCATGGAATAAACATTTTTTTTGAGGATGATGCTGCTCTTTTCCTTACAGTGAAAATGAATAATGATGGGAGAAAAGCAGTCCATTACATTCTAACTTTACTCTTACTCACATGATGTATTTCCACAAGAAACAGACACAAATTCAAGGTGTTCCGGTTTCCCCATCACAGTCCAAAGACATGCAGGTTACGTGGATTAGACATGGCAAATTAGCAAAGTGTGTGTAAGTCCTCAAGTATTGATATGAAATCTATGAGACTTTCCGTAGTATATTAGAATATCAATCTATATTACCATTCTAGTCGTATCCGACGCTTGGTGATTCTATGGACAGAATAGGGTCTCATTGATCGCAGTGGTTTTTTTTCAGGGTGGGTTTCCAGGCCTTTTCCAAACCCTCTACATTACATGACTTTTGACTTACACACACACACACACACACACACACACACACACACACACACACACACACACACACACACACACACACACACACACACACACACACACACACGGCTAATTGTGTGATGCCATATTTGAATATTCAAGAACGCAAATAAAAATTTGAGTTGTGGTGAAAATTCCTAGCAAATAACTTAAAGGGTTAGTTCACCCAAAAATGAAACTGATGTCATTAACTCCTCCCCCTAATGTCGTTTCACACCCTTAAGACCTCCGTTCATCTTCACACACAGTTTAAGATATTTTAGATTTAGTCTGAGAGCGTATGCAAGTGTATGCACACTATACTGTCCATGTCCAGAAAGGGAATAAAAACATCACAGTAGTCCATATGAGACATCAGTGGGTTAATTAGAGTCTCTTGAAGCATCCAAAATACATTTGGGTCCAAAAATAACAAAAACTACGACTTTATTCAGCATTGTCTTCTCTTCTGCGTTTGTGTTCAAACTTCACATAAAGATTCAAACGGTTATGAATCAGCGCATTGATTCATGATTCGGATCGCGTGTCAAACTGCTGAAATCACGTGACATTGGCGATCCGAATCATGAATCAATACGCTGATTCATAACCGTTTGAATCTTTATGTGAGGTTTGAAAACAAACCCGGAAGAGAAGACAATGCTGAATAAAGTCGTAGTTTTTGTTATTTTTGGACCAAAATGTATTTTTGATGCTTTAAGAGATTCTAACTAACCCCCTTTCTGGACATGGACAGTATAGTGTGCATACGCTTTGATACACTCTCAGACTAAATCTAAAATATCTTAAACTGTGTGTAAAGATGAACGGAGGTCTTACGGGTGTGGAACGACATTAGGGTGAGGAGTTAATGACATACATTTCATTTTTGGGTGAACTAACCCTGTAAGCAACATTTAACCCAAATGCGGGGTTAAAACAACTCAACCGTTGGGTTACAACAACCCAATTGCTGGGTTAGTCCATTTTCAACCCAACTTGGGTTGTTTTTAACCCAGCATTTTTTAGAGTGTGTATCCATGTTGTAAGCAGCATGATCATTCCACAAAACTTCTCTTTTACTGTTCTACTGAAGAAAGAAAGTCATACAGGTTTGGAATGACATGACATACATTTTTGGGTGAGCTATGGATAAACAATTACATTGACAAGACTGATCAAGTTAGGAAAACATCCAAATATGGGAGAAAAAGTCATGCACAGGACAGACCCACACAGGAAGTGACTTACAGGAAGGATTTAACGTCCAGGCCTCTTTTCTTCATCTGGCCCATCATGTGATCCACGCTGCCAGGGTTCCCACGGGAGGCACCTCCTGACCTATAGCGGGATGCTCCGCTCCCTGCCGGGCCACCCCTGGGGTTCCTCGAGCCGGCTCCGCCCCCTCCTCCAGGCCCCGCTCCATCGCCCCCTGGCTGGGTGTGAAGCTGACCCAAACTCTGGGAGATGGGCGGCCTGCTGGCCAAATTTGGGGCCGGAGCCTGGATCAAGGGTTGTTGGAGGCTCTGCTGACGCAACAACGTGCGGGGTCGAGGCAACGCCCCCATCGACGGAATTTGGTCCAAAGTCTCGGTCGAGGAGAGGGTGTGGTCGGACAAACTGTGTGGGCAGAGCAGGAGGGAGGGCAAGGAGCGAGACGAGGAAGGGCGGGAGCGACAGAGGGAGGGACGAGGAAGGAGGAGGAGAGAAGGTGGGACAAGAACAAAAGGACGGGGTCGAGGAGAAGGATCCGAGGAGGATTCGGAAGGGGTTGGAGGAGGATCAGAAGACGCAGAGGGGCATGGACGAAGAGGAGACGACAGGTTCAAGGGAACAAGTTCGGAGTCAGGGTGAAGGAGAGTCAGGGAGTTGGTCGAGGAAAGAAGAGATGAGAATGGAGACATGGAGGAGGACGAGAGGTTCAGGGAAGGATGGGGGCAGAATGGAATGGCCAGAGAGGATGACAAGAAAGAGTCGTCAGATGGAGAAGAGGGAAGAGGAGAGGAAGAAGGAGGAGGAGGAGAGCGAGATGTAGGTGGGGATATGAGGAGAAGGAGAAAGAAGGAGAGAAGCATCAGACATAGGCAGTATCCACTGTAACACAGGTAGCAGAAGAGACCGCAGCCGCCCTGGTCTGCGTGAGCCAGTGGGTGTGTGTGTGTGTGTGCGTGTCCGTTTCCGGCCCGAGCGAGACTGCCATGAGCCGACGATGAGCGGCGCGTGTGTGTGTGTGTGTGCGGATGCGTCTGCACGGCCTGCTTGCGTGCCGCTCCCGTGCGTGGCTGACTGGATCGCGGTGTGTGTCGGGTCTGGCCCGAACGGCCGTGCGCGTGTGTATGCCGCGGTGTGTGTGGCGTCAGTCGGCTGCCGCCGGTTCTTGCTGGAGACTGTTTTTTGGTCTGCTGAGACCCTCCCATCTCTACTCCTCACACACGCCTCTCCTCCCTTTCTTCTCTTAACTTTGCCCACCGTTTCTAGCGACACTCGTTTTAAGTAACACCACGGCCCCCTGAGTTTCTTCAGCAGCCAACCAACTACGCTAGTTCATCCGTCATTCTCTTTTCCTCTCCTCCCCTCCCTTCGCAATTACGTCCCTTTCTTTCTCTCATTAGCCCTGTTTTACTTTGATCTAAAAACTGTGTCAAATTCACCTCAGAAACTTCGCAGTGAGTTTCACCTCAGCTGCACTCATGTAAACATGTCCTGGCTATTCTTGCTCATTTCAGCTCGTCTAATCTCAGCTGAAGTTTACCTTTAGGGTACAGCAGCTCGTCACTGGGGCAGTACCCTTAAAGCAGGGCTGTCCTCCTGCTCACTGTCCTGCAAAGTTCAGCTCCAGCCCCGATTAAGCACACCTGAACCCCCTATAAAATAAAAGCACACTATGGTTAGCTGGAGCTAAACTCTGCAGGATGTGGCCCTCCAGAAGAAGGTTTGAACACCCCTGCCTTAAAGGGGCATTTTTTGGCCCTAAAACGTTCATCCCAGTAAGCAGTTTTGCATTTAAAATATGTCTAATAGCCGTTCAAACACAGCCCCTGACATCTAGGCAAAAATTTGGGCTGTCAGTGAAAATGTAATAGACGTATATCCATAGCCCAATAATAGACTAGTCATCCAGAACATGAGGATGTCGAAGCAAGGCTGTTAGACATTGGGGGGGACCAAAGGAATTTGTTTTTGCTTTTTTTTTTTGCTTGGGGAGGGAGAGGGTATTGGTCTTGTTGGTTTATATAAATTATTAAAGGGGAATTAAAGGTGCACTATGCAACTTTTCCGTCCACTGGAGGGCGCCAGTTTAAAACAAATGCGTAGTTTGATGACGTCAAGTTTGAGCGCAGCATCTTGGGACATGTGGTCTTCACCTCACAGCCGGTGGAAAATAGGACTCGGGCAGAAATCACGTTCATAATTGTGATTATTAACATTACTGTAATACCCACACTGTAGTACTGTAGTATTAAAATATATAATATATATATTTTTAAATATGCACGTTCACTCTTATCTTTCGTCTGCCTAATATGTAAAAATGCAAAACGTCTCGTCACTTCAAATTCAGTTATGATTTACATAAAAAATGTTAGATTTTCAACTCAAAATGGTGAAATTTCATTAAAAAGATCAAGTAGTTCACATCACTTTATTTTACTGTCGATCGCTGAATGTTTTTATCGTAAAACAGGCAAATATTAAATGTTTAGATACTTACATCTTGCGACGCACTATAACTAAAGTGTCGCATTGGGATCCGCATTAACCATAAGCCCCGCCTACTTTGACTTGATTGGCCATCTCACTCCTTCTGACAGTGACGAGCGCTGTTAGACGAATGAGGCAGACCAACCTAAAAAATTAAACATTTTACTGTTGTCATAGCAACAAACAGAGCGGTGTGTAATGGAGTACAGCAGAGCAGCATCAAGGATATCAAATATGGGGGGGGGGGATTTCTAATTATTCAGGGGGATTTGCCCCTCTCAATATCTATGGTGGATACGGCCATGTCTCAAAGAAATGACACCAAACACCTTGTAATCACTGTTGCCTCTGGAATATCATATATCACGCAAGTTATTTTGGCAAAAACGACATGCAACCAAATTCAAGGTTATTTTGGCTAGAAGTGGGTCTAAAGTTAACCGAGGCGGTGAAATGACGGCTATTGCTTACTGGGAGAGTAGTATCTTTAGGGTACATATTACTATTCTAAGATACTAATTTGCATCTTCTAGGGGGAGATGAGTGACACATATCAAGCTCCTGTGCCCCTCAAGATACAATTTTGCACATTTTTCTCTGAAAGTGTATGTCAGTGAACATTTTTCACACAAAAAAACATTAAATATAATGTTTCAGAGTGATTTGGAGTTTATGGGACATAACAGAAACGTGCTCCAGTGGAGGAAAACCATCTTGATATACTGAAGTCACCATGAAAGGCATTCACATCCCATTTTACTGTAATGTGACATATTTTCATGTGAAACAGGAGATACTGCCTCCAAATACAATGTGACACGCAAGTGATTTTGGTTACAAATACAGATGCATTCGAGGATTTCTCACTTTTCATTTCCCAGCAACCACAGGAGACCTTTTTAATCCTTCTGCATCATAATGAAGAGCTGGATGCATGTTAGGTGTGAAATTGATGCACAAACCTGTGACTGTATAAACGAAATTACTTCTTTTTTTTTTTTTTTGGTTAACCCTCTAGTGGTCTCCGCGTGGCAGCTTCAATTCATTTCAATGAAATTAATGTACCATATTTTAGTTCGATAATGTTTTTTATTTAATACTTGGTATTTTTTCAGGGGATATTTTGGCATTTATAATTATGCTGTAGTTATGATCCATGTATTAGATTTTTGAACATAACACAAACAGGCGTAAATCTTGAATGCTTTAGAGCACAGACTTGATGATGATACGTGGCAAATTATTAAAGTGAAAAAAAGTGAACTTACAAAGAGTTACCGAATTTTACATTGAAATATGAAAAATATAATTTTTGAAAATATATATTTTACTCTTAAACTGAGAAAATTAAATCCATAAATATAAACAAGTTGTGTTCCAAATTTTAGGTGCGCTGTCAGATTTAGTTTGTGTGCAGTACCAAATGCTTCCACTAGATGAATTTCACTTCCCATTCATTCTCAATGCGCTCATTTTTGACCGTGAACAATTATACAAGTGGACACCATTTGTTTTAGGACCATTTAACCTTTACAATCATGTCTGTGATTTTGTTGTGTGTTCACAAGGCAAGTGCCAAAACCTTTACCAAGTTTCGTACCAGTCAGATGAAGTAAGATTTCTATTTAAAAAAAGACACACAAAAAAACATTTGTTAGAGAGTTAAACTAAAAATCATTTTGTACAGTGTAGAAATTACTCAAACTTTAACTGGACTTAGTTACGATACTTATGTTCTTTGTTAATTATACTTATTACACGGCTCTGTGAAATACTTGATTCTGATTGGTCAATCCCGCATTCCAGCAGTATGTTATTCCCAGATAACACCCGCTCATCCGGGTACTGCGAGTTATCTTGACCGGTACTACTTCTATGCTTAACGCTGGCGCCATCTTGTGGCTTAAACAGCCGTGGCTACAATGGAAGACCTCAAGGCGGGTTTCCTTTATAAAGTTTTAAATATGGATATTATTCTTACACAAACGCATCGATTCGAATCAGAAGGCTCTATTAACCCATCGGAGTCGTGTGGAGCACGTTATTTGACGGACAGCTGTATTTTTTATGGACTTCAAAAACAGCTAACGTTACAACTACTGCTTAGATTAACGTTAGCCTGGACTTTTTAGGGTGCGTTCACACTTGTCATGTTTGGTTGGATTAAAACGAACCCTGGTGCGGTTGCTCGTTTAGTGCGGTTCATTTGAACATATGTGAACGCTGCCATCCGAACCCTGGTGCGCACCAAACAAGCGGACCGAGACCGCTAAAAAGATGGGTCTCGGTCCGCTTCCAAACGAACTCTGGTGCGGTCCGATTGATATATGAACGCATCACGGACCAAAGACATGTAAACGGACCAAAAACTGGACGTAATGTCACAAGATGCCACGCATAGTCAGCTGATTTGAGGGCGCGGAAAGATCGGTGTATCCAAAATGAGTAACTTTAACGTTAGAGGACAAACGTGGAGCAACGAGGAAGTGCCTCATCAATATTTGGTCCGACAAGAATGTTTGCTAGAAAAAACGCACAAAAAGCACACCTGGTTCTTCTCATCAAAGGACTTGTTGCCCATTTGTTGGTACAGATGACAGAACTACCGTCTCTTTTCTGCACAACGGAGGAAATCCTGCTGCTGTTTTGAATGTTTTGAACATTTTATGAGCTCTTCATGAGTTCTCAGCAGATAAAAATAATGCCATATGTACACGCATAAAATGATGGCGTTTAATCACAGCACACAGCATTGTTTTGAATGTTCGGTAAGCAGCTCAGACGTCATTTAAGCCGACCAATCAGGTTGTGAGCGTCTCCCTGTGCCTTTGGTTCGGTAACTTTAGGTTCGCTGTTAAAAATGCCAGTGTGAACGCTAAGCGGACCAGGACTATTATGTTTGTTTTTGTTTTTTGGTCCGGACCAAAAGAACCAAAGTAACCACAAGTTCAATTTCATCATGGGCTTGGTTTCATTTTTGGGTGAACTAACCCTTTCAGCATTCATTTTCAACATTTAGCAGCAATAGATAAAGGCTTAAAGCAGGTTGGAACTGTTTTTCTTTGCGTAAGAGCTAATAAAATATTTAATCTCAAGACAATATTTTGTGTCTAATTTATTTGAGACTAGTAGCCGTGTAATAAGCGGGATAATGTACACCCAGCCGGTTGTTATCGCAGAATAAACCCCTTCAGAGTGATCAGGACCCCGACGCAAAGTGGAGGTCTTAGTTAAGTAGACTTTACTTAATTCCATGTGAAATTTACTATAAAAATAGATGCAAAAACATTTAAAAAACATTTTTAAAAAAAATTTCTTCACACATGCTATACTGGGGTGTGTTACCCAAAAGCATCGTTGGCCAACTATGGTCGCAAATTCCGTCATTATGAGCATATAGTTCAACGAGTCGGTGTTTCCCGAAACCACCGTTCCAACGAACATTCGCAAACAGCGTCGCAAACTTGTGTGGTTACAGCGACAGCTCTCGAGTCTCGACCGGTGGTTAGGAGCAGTGTGTCTTGTTTGCACGACGTGGACTTAATAAATCCTTATCTTGAGCAAATAAACAAAATAAAACAATTTGATTTCATGTTGTGACCGACTCAACAGGTTAAGCTAGTAAAGGGTATCAGGTAGTTGCAGGACAAACACCAGGGGGCAAAGCAAGACGTAGCGGAGAACAAGATGTGGACAAGAAAGAGGGATACAGAGGAAGAGAGAGACAGGGAAAAGAGGATGTGAGACACAACACAAGAGACAGACACATATAGCGGCCTGAAAATAGAATCCAATTACTGACGGAGAAAAACGGAGGGCGTGTTGAGAGAGAGAACGAGAGAAGAACGAGGACTGGTGGTATGGATGGAGTGTGAGAAGAGAGATGTGAGACAGAGAGAGAATATGTGAGGCGCTGGAGGAGAGGAGGTGTTAGCTGAGGGTGTGAAGAAAACTTAAATTGAGCCCCCTGTGTGTGTGTGTGTGTGTGTGTGTGTGTGTCAGGAGTGTTGTAGCAGCTCCTGGTTTGTGAGGTTTGGCTCTTTATTCACCACTTGTCTTGTTCATTTGTTCATCCCTTTAGTGTATCTTGTTCATTAGTCTCATTATTATCAGCAAGAAATCATTTTGCACAAACCAAACTGCCCTAACATGTTTCCTGGCTCTTGCACACGTCACCACTGGAACTTCTCTGAAATATAATTTTACATCACCTTTTAACTGTCCAGTCAATTCATGGATAAAACAACCCGTATGGCACTATTTAGTTTTTTTTTCTGGCCACAATATATTTTAAATACCGTATGCGTATGCTATATATGGTGTAATCAGCACGGCTTGATAAAATATGTTTTTCAAATATGAATATGACCATATAACGAAATATGTTGTAAACAGCGCAGCTTTATGAAATATGTTCTCAAATATGAAAATATATATATTGGAAGCCTTTACATTTCGAAATGAACTACAAATTAGGGGGGTAGGTTAATACATTTCTAGTCATAAAATAATTTTTTTTAAATGCAAAATATAAACAATATAAATGCATATGAGGAAATATAAATAACTGAAACTTATCAACAACAAAAAATATATTATATATATATATATATATATATATATATATATATATATATATATATATATATATATATATATATATATATATATATATATATATATATATATATATATTTAAAAATGATTTCTTATTAAAATATAGAATTATATGTATGTTTTTAAATAAAATATACTATAAATATATATAGTATATTTTAAATATATAATAAATATGTATTAAATATATTTTAGAATACATATATGTATTATAAAATACTATATTTTATAATGATATATATTTATTATAATATATTATAATATATATTAATTACATATAATTTATAATATATGTTTAAAATATAAATAGCTAAATATAATATAATTACTAAAACTAAAATATCTAAAACTTATTGAAAGTACATTATGTAAATATATTTTAAAATAAACAGTTAAATATATAATATTTATAAAATCCCACCCTAATTTACTGACAGAATACCATTTTACTCAGAAATACACCGATTAGCGATTCTGGAAGTAAAACTGCATTTCACTTTGACTTTAAAGGTGCAGAACCTTTAATATTTTCAGTCAGCTTATGTGTAGTCATAATGAGATCATTCCTGAGACAAACGGGACATGGACGTCACGGACACACGAGCGAGTCTGCATAAGGAGCATCGATACGGGACCGCGTGGGTTCAGCTTTGTTTGGCACCGCTGTCCTGAAATGAATCTCTTTGGGTTCTCTAAACCAGGGTTTTTTAAACCGGGCTCCGGGGCCCCTCAGGGGTCCTCCAGAAGGTTCTAAGGGGTCCCCAGAAAAATTTTAGATAATTAAAAGATAAAGCAAAAATGGATAAAGTCTACCGACCAATCTAACTGTTTAATTTCTAAACATTTCTCACCTTGTTTGCCATATGAATACCTTTCAGAATTGCATATGTTTGCTTTGTATCTTGCTAGTGAATTTTCCTCACTATAGTCCCCTTTATCATGCTCATTGGCTTCGTAGAGCAGAATTCTTAATGCGGCACGCAAGCTGCTTACCGGTACATACATTTATTGTGAAAGTTGCTTATTCAAGGAATTTTTAGTTGAACACATTCTTCAGGTTTATACGTCCAACATTAAGTATAGCCAATTTAAATTTGGAAACATTAAATGTTATACTTACTAATTATCTAACAGTTTAAATGTTTTTTTCATACATAAAATATATAGATGGATTAAGGGGTTCCCCCATAAAGGTTCATCATATTTGGGGGTCCTTGCATCGTAAAGTTTGAAAACCCCTGCTCTAAACTTTCTCTTACCAATGTAATGAAATTTCCCCCTCTCTCAGGATTCATTTCACACTGCTGACAGATGCACATTATGAGTCCCTGAAATATTAAGCACATTTATAGGACGTTTAGTACATTAATATTTTGTGCTACACGGTTTCACTAGCTGGCGATTTATGTGGAAAATTTGGTGTTAAACAACCTCAAGCCATCGCTCAAGTCACGGAAACGGCTTCTATTAAACTTTAACCGTGTTATGAAAATATGGTGTTCAGAAAGTCATCAGACAAATTACGGAACTTTGTCATCGTAACGTCTCATATTTCCTCGTCTGATTGTGATTACAGTCTCTTACACAGCTCACTGGAATACTCTCTTAAAACTAGAGGAGGTTTTCACACACGTTTTCTGGTCCCCCTTTCAGTGAACATTCTAAAAAGAACCATTTGCTTTCTTAGTTCGAAGAACATTCCAATAAGCAAAATATTATTACTATGTGGAATGGAATGGTTTGGTATGGAATGGAATGGAATGGAATGGAATGGAATGGAATGGAATGGTTTGGTTTGGTATGGAATGGAATGGAATGGAATGGAATGGAATGGAATGGAATGGTTTGGTATGGAATGGAATGGAATGGAATGGTTTGGTATGGAATGGAATGGAATGGAATGGAATGGAATGGTTTGGTATGGAATGGAATGGAATGGAATGGAATGGAATGGAATGGAATGGTTTGGTATGGAATGGAATGGAATGGAATGGAATGGAATGGAATGGAATGCAATGGTTTGGTATGGAATGGAATGGAATGGAATGCAATGGTTTGGAATGGAATGGAATGGAATGGAATGCAATGGTTTGGAATGGAATGGAATGGAATGGAATGGAATGGAATGGAATGGTTTGGTATGGAATGGAATGGAATGGAATGGAATGGAATGGAATGCAATGGTTTGGTATGGAATGGAATGGAATGGAATGCAATGGTTTGGAATGGAATGGAATGGAATGGAATGCAATGGTTTGGAATGGAATGGAATGGAATGGAATAGAATAGAATAGAATAGAATAGAATAGAATAGAATAGAATAGAATAGAATAGAATAGAATAGAATAGATTCTTCATGGAACCAACGATTCCAATAAAAAAAAACTTCATTTTTAAATGTTCTCGATTCTGATTAATTCTTGTTAATTAAATCTGGTTATTACACGGCTCTGTGAAATACTTGATTCTGATTGGTCAATCCCGCATTCCAGCAGTATGTTATTTCCAGATAACAACCGCTCATCCGGGTACTGCGAGTTATCTTGACCGGTACTACTTCTATGCTTAACGCTGGCGCCATCTTGTGGCTTAAACAGCCGTGGGTTACAATGGAAGACTTCAAAGCAGGTTTCCTTTATAACGTTTTTAATAAAGATATTTTTCTAACACAAACGCATCGATTCGAATCAGAAGGCTCTATTAACCCATCGGAGCCGTGTGGAGCACGTTATTTGACGGAGAGCTGCATTTTCATTTTTCCTCCGCTTCGCGTCGCGGTCCTGATCACTCTGTCGAGGTTTATTCTGCGCTAACAACCGGCTGGGTGTACATTATCCCTTACGACACCCTAGGTGTGTATGACATTCTTCTTTTAGACGAATACAATCAGAGTTATATGAAAAGTGTCCTGGCTCTTCCAAGCTTTGTAATGGGAGTGAATGCTAACTTCGATTTTGCCCAATTTCTGAGGTCACTCTTCTTCCGGAACTAGATTTAACAGAAGTGTTAAATCTAGGCCATTAACAGAAGCCAGTGATTATAGTTTGTAAAGGTTTAAATTTGGGTATTTTTCTTACACAAACCCCTGGCTTTGCTTCAGAAGGCCTTTATTAACCCCCGGAGCCGTGTGGAGCAGTTATATGATGGGGACACACTTTATATTAGATGGCCTTAATTACTATCTACTAACATTTTAATTAATAATTTGATACAATGAACTTATTGTGTACATACATGTTTTTACATTGTACTTACATTTTTGAAAATACCTGCATGTAATTACATCTGTAATTCATTTCATTTGTAATTACACTGTTGGCACTTCCCCTACCCATAACTCTACCTTTAAACTGACCCACACCACCACACCTGTCTCTGACTCCACCCGTATCCCACCTCAATAGCAGCAAAAGTGTTTTGCAGTACAATATGAACACAATAAATACATATTTTTTAGTGCAAGTACATAGCAGTTAAGGCCACCTAATATAAAGTGGGGCCTATGATGGATATATGCACTTAATCTTAACCCGGATATTATTGACAAAACTCTGATTGTGTTCGTCTAAAAAGAAGAATGTCATCTACAACTCGGATGACTTGAGGGTGAGTAAATCATGGGCTAGTTTTCATTTTGGGGTGAACTATCCCTTTAAATGGCAAACATAATGGCTGCCAGCTCACTCCCAAGTCGTCAAAATCTGAAGCATGGTCAAGTGCCTTCTGCGTCACAATGAAGACGCTAAAGGTGCTCCTTGGGGTCATTTTTCGATGCGCTAGGTGCTACATTCATTTCAATCAGTAACCTTTGACGTCAAACACAGACACATTTAATTCTTTGCGATTGTTGTATTTTTTATATTTTTAACATAACTCTGATTGTGTTCGTCTGAAAGAAGAACGTCATACACACCTCGGATGACTCTCATAATGCATATTCACTGTTCTCACAACATACTATGAATTCAACATAAAATGCTTCTTGCAATCAATTTCACTTTAAAATAGGATGTATTTCAGGAACTGACTGGATTGTGAAAGGTGAGCATTACCAGGGGAAAAAAGAGATTTCTGTAAAAAAATCACTTTTTTTAGACTTTTTGTGCATTTGAACTAAAGCAGCTAAACATTTTTATGATTTCTTCCCCATTCTAGCTTACATACAGCACCTACACTATCGGTCAAAAGTTGATGAAGTCTCTTCTGCTCACCGAGGCTGCATTTATTGGACCAAAAATAGTGAAACATTATTACAATTTAAAATGACTCTTTTCTATGTGAATACATTGTAAAATGTAATGTATTTCTGTGATCAAAGCTGAATTAATCATCATTACTCCAGTCTTCAGTGTCACATGATCCCTCAGAAATCATTCTCATATGATGATTCGCTGCTCAAGAAACATTTCTGATTATCAATGTTGAAATCAATTGTGCTGCTTCATATTTTTGTACTTTCCTTGATGTCCAAAAGAACAGCATTTATTTGAAATAGAAACATATCGAATATATTATGAGGGACTTTTTTTTTTACTTGAAATAATATGCACAGACGAATCGCATAGGTCAATTCTGATTCCATGTCAACTTTAAACTCAATAAAATTAAATATTTCCAGTGCATTAACATGTTAAGTAGCCATATAACAAGCCTGATCATTAAAGTCAGCCGGTCTGTATTATTGCAAAATCACCCCTTCAGGCTAACACAAGGCCGCTCTGCTTTGCATTTATATTTATTATCCCTCACATTTCACATTTGCAGGCTGAATCAGGTGCATGATATCACCAATTACGCCGTCTTTTGAGTCATTGCGGGTACTGTTGTGTTTTATAATGGACTGAAATGAGTGATCTGCGCGTCTAAGTGCTTCTAAGTGTGTGTGTGTGTGAGTCAGTCGTACGGTTTCTGCTATTATTAGACTGCAGGGCGGCCTGAAATCTCAGCAAAGTGCAGACCCACACAAAAGGCATTTTTAACTTTCTTAAGCATCTCATACACACACACACACACACACACACACACACACACACACACACAAACACTCTCTTTCTTGTCCCCTGTGGGCTCGACTCACTTGCCGTTCTTGAAGTCTCCAGAATGCAGGCGGCTTTGCACCGTCTGCCACCTGCCGGCTTTAATGCCCCCCGTCATCATGCTCCTCACGCTGTCACTGCGCGACGGCCCCCCTCCGTCCCCCAATACACCCCCCGCGGCCCCTTTCTGGCCCCCGGGGACCGCCCCACTGAGGGGTCCGCCAGAAAGAGAGAAAAGGGGGGAAAAGGACAAACATTGGGAGAGAAGAAACGGTTACAAGATTGGATAAATAACAATCATTTATCCCGTGAGAGTGTTACATGCGTGTGACCTCACAGCGAGCTACAGGACTACATACTAACACCCGGGGCTTTTAAAGATGCAGTGCCAAGTGCAGCTCCTCCTTTAGGGGGTGTAGCAGAGCCTTACAAACGGGTTTACAACCACCCCCGATGCTTCAAATAATCACATTTGCACTCCCAGAGACATGCTTCGCATTAATGACTCCCATAAAGGTTGCAGACTTCATACAGACAAAGGGTTACTTTTTTCATCGGTACTTCATAATCATTATGGTCACCAGTTTGTGGACCTGGTGAAAGTCATCATGCAGTTATCAAGAGACTTAAGAAACACTGCCGCACCACTCAAACATTCACAATACAACATCAACACCAACACCAACATCAAAAACAGCAGGATAAGAGCAAAAAGAGCTTTAAGTGACAAAGCCGACAGCCACAGATTGGCGCAAAACCAGATGAGGTATCGGATTTTTAGACTTAAATCTATCTATCTATCTATCTATCTATCTATCTATCTATCTATCTATCTATCTATCTATCTATCTATCTATCTATCTATCTATCTATCTATCTATCTATCTATCTATCTATCTATCTATCTATCTATCTATCTATCTATCTATCTATCTATCTATCTATCTATCTATCTTTACCCCCTCCCTCCCTATATCCTGGGTTGAGCCTTTTAGGTCATTTTTTGTGGTTATTTTTTCAGTGTTTGGGAAGTTTTTGTGTTACCCAGATCCTCGGTCAGACATAACCCAGAGGTTGAGTTATTTTTATTGCAGGCTTTCTGTGACCTTTTCAGGCAAGAGCGGCTCAGCGCCGTCAAATACAGGTTTGTGTAAATATTTCTAAATCTATAAATATCGTTTAGTTTTATGCAAAACAACATACAGGGTCGCGATGTGAGGGACCTAAACGAGTGTCGCGTCAGTCTTTTTACATGATGGAAAAGGCTGATGCCTTGCGTACAATTTTAAGATTTTATTTAAAAAGAATACAGAATATAAATGCTTATGATGTTAAAATATGTCCTCAGTGCTGATTGTTTATTGACAGGTAATGGATCCAGTCACTGTACATTTCGGCTACGAGAGAAAGCAGGATCTACCAATAGCATAAAACTCTTCTGAGATTTTAATAACAATTAAAAATAATGCATGTCAATGAGGTCTAATTAGATTTACAACCTATTGACATGCATGATATGAGCAACGGTTGGAGTTAAAAATCTTCATTTGTGTTCTACTGAAGAAACACACACCTACATACCGGATGCCCTGGGGGTCAGCAGATACACATCACATTTTCATTTTTGGGTGAATTAACCCTTTAAGTGCTTGTTAGATGAAGCCTGATATAAAAATGGTTATACACAAATAAAAATCCAAGATCACCCAGTATTTACAAATTAAAAAACGTCTCAGGTTACGTATGTAACCCTAGTTCCCTGAGGGAACGAGACGCTGCGTCGAAACGCTGTGAGAACGCCTCTGCGTTAATGCGTCGTGAAGCGCCTGTAGAACCATTCCATCGGAAAAAAGATCGATCGTCGGCGTGATGACGTCATCGACCGGAAGCTATAAAGCGTCCGTGAAAACAAACAGGAACTAACTTCTGATAAAGCCTGAAGTAAGTGATCACGGACACGCCGGGGAGTATGGCAGAGCGACGCAGCGTCTCGTTCCCTCAGGGAACTAGGGTTACATACGTAACCTGAGACGTTCCCTTTCGGGGAACTCGAGCTGCGTCGAAACGCTGTGAGAACGCTTATACCCACATCGCCATAGGACCAAGTGTCTCGTATGTGTGAAGCCGAAGCGCACACGGTTACGAGAGAACCTGTGCCCCTACTGTAGATGCCAGGTCTAGTTCGTAGAACCTGACGAAGGGAGACGGAGACGACCATCCGGCCGCGTTACAGATATCGTGGAGGGAAGCCCCCGACAAGAGTGCTTTTGAAGCAGCCATACCCCTGGTTGAGTGCGCCCGGACAGCCAGTGGAGATGGCTGCCCGGCCGCTTCATAAGCAAGTGAGATGGCCTCGACCACCCACTTGCTCATCCTCTGCTTGGATACTGGAGCCCCCTTCTTAGGGGGTCCGAAACAGACAAATAATTGCTCAGATTTTCTCCACAGGGCAGCTCTGTGGACATATGTATCCAGTGCCCTCACAGGACACAGCAGATTTAATCTTTCCTGGTCTGACGTCTTAAACGGAGGAGGACAGAAGGCTTGGAGAGTGATGGGGCCCCGTGGGCTCGTAGGAACCTTGGGGACATAACCCGGCCTGGGATGTAGAAATGCTTTCACCATCCCCGGCGCAAACTCTAAACATGAGGGCCCTACCGACAGGGACTGAATATCTCCTATTCTTTTAAGAGAAGAAATGGCCAACAAGAAGATGGTTTTCAGAGTGAGGAACTTATCCGAAACCTCCTCCAGAGGTTCGAACGGTGGCCCGGACAAGCCCCTCAAGACAATGGCCAAGTCCCATGCTGGGACCCTCGAGTGTATAGCCGGCCTCAACCTTAAAGTGCCACGAAGGAAGCGTGTAATTAGAGGGTGTCTTCCCAAAGACACTCCACTGAAAGGGACGTGGAAGGCACCCAAGGCCGCCACGTACACCTTTAGTGTGGAGGGGGTCAACCCTGCCGAGAACCTTGCCTGCAGGAACTCCAGCACTGTACCAACCGGGCAGTTAACTGGGTCCCACTGGCGTTCTCTGCACCATGCTGAGAAAAGTCTCCATTTCAAAGCGTACAGCTTCCTTGTGGACGGAGCTCTGGAGTGTAGGATGGTCTCCACGACCTCGGCCGAGAGACCCTCCTCTATGAGCCTAGCCCCCTCAGAGGCCAGGCCCACAGTTTCCACATCTCCGGGCGTGGGTGCAGGAATCTCCCGCCCGCCTGAGAGAGTAGATCCCTCCTGGTCGGAATCTCCATCGGAGAGCCTTCCAGGAGAGATATCAGGTCCGAAAACCATACTCGGGTCGGCCAGTTCGGGGCCACTAGAAGTACCTGGGCCCCGTCCCGGCGTACCCTCTCCAGAACTCCTGGAAGCAAGACAATCGGGGGGAAGGCGTACAGAGGCAGCCTCGGCCACTCCTGTACCATGGCATCCAGCCCCAGCGGGGCCGGATGGGTCAGAGAAAACCACTGCGGGCAGTGGGAATTCTCCGCCGAAGCAAATAGATCTATTTCTGCTTTCCCATAAACCTTCCAAAGGAGCTCCACCACCTCTGGGTGGAGTCTCCATTCCCCGGGCCTCGGCCCCTGTCTCGACAGGCTGTCTGCTTCCTGGTTCAGGGCCCCCGGGATATATACTGCCCTGATTGACAGCAATTTCCCTTGGGCCCACAGGAGGATCCGATGAGCCAATTTGTCCAATGGACGAGACCTCAGACCCCCCTGGTGATTTATATAGGCTACCACGGACGTGTTGTCTGTCCTGACTAGTACGTGGTGGCCCCTGAGGTCGGGCAGGAACTGTTTCAATGCAAGAAACACTGCGAGCATCTCTAGCCGATTTATGTGCCAGTGCCGCTGATGTTCCTGCCATAGACCCTGGGACGAGCGACCACTCATGGTCGCCCCCCAGCCTGTGAGAGAGGCGTCTGTCGTTAGCGTTACGCGACGAACATGAGCCCCCAACACGGGACCCTGAGATAGAAACCCCGGGTTTTTCCACATGACCAGAGCACGTAGGCATCGCCGCGTGACTTTGATCGTGCGGAGCGGATTTCCCCTCGGGGAGAACCCTTTTGTTTTGAGCCACCACTGCAGTGGCCTCATGTACAGTAGGCCAAAAGGTATCACGTTGGACGCTGCTGCCATGAGACCTAACAGTTTCTGGAACTGTTTCACAGTGACGGCCCGGCCTAGCTTCTGCTCTTTGACTGCTGCCAGGATCGATGCTATGCGTGTTGGCGATAATTGCGCCCGCATAATTACCGAATCCCAGTTCACACCTAGAAAAGTGGTTCTCTGAGCCGGAGAAAGCACACTCTTCTTGGCGTTCAGCCTCAACCCCAGCTTCGACATGTGGGCGAGAACAGCATCTCGATGCTGAACCGCCATCTGCTCTGTATTCGCTAGAATCAGCCAGTCGTCGATATAGTTCAATATGCGGATGCCCTGCAGACGCAGCGGCGCCAGAGCTGCATCCACACACTTGGTGAACGTGCGGGGTGACAGTGCTAGACCGAAGGGAAGTACACGATATTGGTATGCCTCTCCCCCGAAGGCAAACCTCAGGAACTTCCTGTGATGTGGAAGGATGGAGACATGAAAATACGCATCTTTGAGGTCTATGGTGACAAACCAATCCTCCGATTTGACCTGTGCTACAATCTGTCTGAGTGTAAGCATCTTGAATTTGAGCTTGGCCACCGAGCGATTCAATAGCCGCAGATCTAATATCGGGCGTAAGCCCCCATCCTTCTTCGGCACGATGAAGTAACGGCTGTAAAAGCCAGACTCCCTGCTGGGAGGGGGAACCCTCTCTATAGCCCCTTTTTGCAGGAGTGTCTCTACTTCCTGTGCCATTACCAGAGCCTGCTCCGGGCCCACCTCTGTAGGTAGGACACCGCAGAAAGGAGGTGGCCGACTTCTGAATTGAATGGCGTACCCCCTTTCTATTATCTGCAGGACCCAATGAGATATATTTGATAGACGTTTCCACTCGTCTAGAAAATCTACTAAGGGAACCAGCCTCTCGAGGCTGGCCTCTGGTGTATTTTGAGCAACAAGCACAGTGCCCTGAAGCGGCGGACCGGCAGGGAACGACTGACTTGACTGCTCGGGGGCCCCCCGAAGGGGGCGCGGACCACCCTCGGGTGGCCTGCGGAGACCGACTGCGCCCCGGCATTGCGGCGGGGTTGGCAGCGCGGCCCCCCGAGGGTGCCGTAGGGAAACGGGTACCGTTAGCAGGGGTAAACACCGTTTCCCTACGGGGGGAACCACCCTCAGCGTCCTGACGCTTCTGGCGTCAGGAACGCTTCGACGAGGCCTTCTTGGCGATCAGGACTGTCCGCAGATCAGCCCTGCCCCTCGAAGGCCTCGCCTGAGAGCGCCGCCCCTCGTCCCCGCGCTGAGGGGGAGCTCGAGCGGCGACGCTCTGTTTCTGTTGCGCCCTGTGAGCGGAGCTCGTACTCGGCTTGGGCTGCCTGATGTCAGCGGCAGCCCCAGGGACCTGGACCCGGAGAGGGAGAAACTGCTTTAGCGCCGCAGCTTGTTTCTTTGACTCCTGGAACCTCTCGGTGACAGTGTGTACTGCGTCACCGAAGAGGCCGCCAGGAGACAGCGGCGCGTCTAGCAGGAAGCTTTTCTCCCTCTCCTTGATTTCAGTGGGGTTGAGCCATAAATGCCTCTCCGTAGCCACCAAGGCTGCCATAGAGCGGCCAACACATCTGGCCGTCTCCTTGGTGGCCCGGAGAGCGAGATCAGCTGATGTTCTGAGCTCATTTATAATATCTCCCCCCACTTCATCACGTCCATCAAGGTCCCTGAGCAGGTCAGCCTGATAAGCCTGCATTATAGCCATAGTATGCAGGCATGCAGCAGCCTGACCTGCCGCCGAGTACGCTTTGCCCACCAGTGCCGACGTTGTCTTTAATGGTCTGGTGGGCAAAGTCGGGCCCTTCAGGGACGATGCCGAGGAAGGCGAGAGATGGCTCGCAAGCGTCTCTTCTACCTTTGGCATCGCCCCATAACCGTAGTGCTTCAGCCCCATGATGTTGCTATAGACCGAAGTCTGAGGGCTGAACACACGGTATGATGCCGGTCTCTTCCATGACTTTGCCACCTCTGTGTGCAAATCATGGAAGAACGGCAGGCCCCGTCGCTGAGGTTCTGAAGCGCGAGCGGGCAGGAATCTCTCATCTAATTTGCTAGATCTCTTTCTTCCTGCCTCAGATCTTTCTACGGGCCAGTCAATATTTAGTCTGGCCACAGCTCGCGTTAGAACCTCAACGAGCTCCTCACTCGCAGGGGACTGAAGTGGCGAATCTTCAGTCGCGATGCTCTCAACGTCCACCTCCTCGGAGCTGGATAGTTGGAGCACCGGCGACTCTCTCTGGGGGGAAGAAACCGCAATGCGTGCTTCCAAGCCCCGAGAAGAGCCGCTGGATGGAGCAGGTGAGGGCAGAGATAAGGCAGCGCCCGTCTCAAACCCCTCTGCAACATCCAATTGTGAACCCCACGACTGCAGCCTCCGCTCTGCCTCGGCAGCAGCGGGACCAGAGCCGCGGGGAACACGAGCCGAGGCACCCTCCTCGAAGAGTGCCCGGCGGGAGCGCAGCGTTCTCAGTGGCATACGCTCACAGTGCTCGCAAGCAGCCCCCTCGAGGGCTGCCTGGGCATGCTGCGCTCCCAAGCAGGCAACACAAAGAGAGTGTGTATCCCCAGCCGTGATGTAGCGTGGGCAGGGATGTACACACCTCTTGAACTGACTGCTTTCACTCGCCATTTTTCTATCTATTTATTTTCTCTTTTTTGTAAATATAAGGAATATTTAACAAAGGGTGGAAAAACTCTTGCAAATAGACAGACAAAAACACCAAATAGACAGACAGGTTCACACAGATCGCTTGCTGAAGGCTCAGAAGCTAGTTCCTGTTTGTTTTCACGGACGCTTTATAGCTTCCGGTCGATGACGTCATCACGCCGACGATCGATCTTTTTTCCGATGGAATGGTTCTACAGGCGCTTCACGACGCATTAACGCAGAGGCGTTCTCACAGCGTTTCGACGCAGCTCGAGTTCCCCGAAAGGGAACTCATTATTTTAAGGTGACAGTTATTTGTTACTACCAAGCAGCAACCTCCCGCAGTTTCTCTTGAAGTACTCAATACGAAAGTGAATTAAACTGCACTGTAAAAAAAAAATGTTGGTTTAACTTAAAAAAGTAAGTAACCTGGTTGCCTTAAAAATGTGAGTTTATTGAAATTTAAAAAAAAATATTAGTTGATACAATGAAGGAAATTGGTTTAATAAATAGAAACTCAAAATATTATTGTATCTGAACCACATAAAAAATGTGATAAATCATGAAAATAGCACAATCTGGCATGTTTCACTGCGTCATCAGAAATAAAACACACACAATTACCCCGTGGTTATAAAATCTTTTAAATATATTTAAATAAAGGTTGTTGATTCTCAAAATTTTTCATTGTATTAACTAAAAAAAAAATATTTCAATGAACCCAAAATTTTAAGGCAACCAGGTAACTTATTTTTAAAATAATTTTTTTACAGTGTGCAATTCCTCAACTGGCCACTAGAGGCAGGCTCCAGAAGGAGCAGAATCTCATTGAGCCCCGTGTTAAAATGCCCAACTTTACAGCAGAAAATAACATGTTTACAGCCTGGTACAAATTATGGTTTTGGTCTATACGGCTAATTTTGCCCTTCATGACAACTGTGATGGGGATGAATTGTTTTATAACTCATTCGTTTACTGTTAGTCATTGCGTCACCTAAGCTCCGCCCACATCCCGCCTTTTTGTAAAAAAATTTTTTTATCCGTGAGTGACATGCTGCCAAGATGGAGACGCCCAGCTCGCCTTAACAGACACTACGTCCATATTTTTTTACAGTCTATGGTTACTACATGTATTGACTATAGTAACAACAGTAAATAATGCATAATTTCAAGTAACTAACCCTGGTTTGGTACTTATTTGAGTAAGTACTAACTAAATCCCTTTTTAAACAAGTGTGATCAAATGCTCAATATTTAGAGCTAAATAAAGCCCCTTTCACACTGCACGTCGGACCCGCAATATTCCCGGAACATTGCCGGGTCGCCTTCTGTGTGAAAGCAACCATGTCCCGGCATCGATTACCGAATTCGACCCGGGTCGGGGACCTAGTAATATTGCGGTATTCGACCCGGGACGAGCGCTGTGTGAACAAAAGCCGAAACTAATGCCGCAACGTGTACGTAGTTATCGTGCGACAACTAGAGCTTGTTTTTTCAATAATACAACCCTGCAGTGCCAGAAGAGCTAGTCGGTGTTTTAAACGCAGAGAGTGTTCGTACACAAAAGAAACTAAAATGAAACAAGCAGAAATGTGCGCAAACTGGACACAAGTCGAGACCACGGAGCTCCTTACTATCCGCGCTGAAGCTGAGATCGCTCGCCATTATACGTCACATCAGGATGTCACGTGTCAACTCGACCCGGGACCGTTAAGCGTTGTGTGTGAAAGCGCACATATTACGGTATTTCGCTGGCAGTGTGAATGGACCAAATCTAGCGCCCCGGGAACAAATGCCGGGTCGCATTATCCGTGTATTTGCCGGAATCGCAGTGGGAAAGGGGCTTCAGTGATATATTCTGCATCCCAAGATACAAGTCTACACAATATTGTGATGAAAAGACTATAACTAAAGACGAACTAGACTATAAGTACTACAAAGTGGCTGTTCCCAGTCGGTTTTGCTTCAATCTGTGGTTTCCGTCTCAAATAGCAGAGCTTTAGAGCAGCGGCCTGCCTTCACCCACACCGCTTTAATCCAGCAGTCTTGCAGTCCACAGAAAGGAAAATTGAATAACCTGAGCCGCCGAGGCTGACATGTTTATTTAATTTTTCATTTTCTAGACAGGCCGCCCCATCTGAACCCCTCTGTACGACTGCCGCTGGTTTTGATAGGCAAGCATGTTTAGACCGCTTCTTTCTTTAGCGAAACCTGTCTGGATTAGGCCGGTGAGGGTTTACCGCACAGACACACGCCGCTGCGAAACAGGCTGGAAGAAATTTAGGAGAGCTGGAGGGACACATCAAGTACAAGCTTGAGAAAGGTGAAAGCACAGAGGCAAAACAACACCATCTTATAACACGGTGAAACGGGGGTTACCACACCACAGTCAGGCTGTAACGGTCAACCCTCTACGACAATGAGGGTTAGACACCATTCACGAGCGCATTTTGGTTTGTTTTTTTGTTTCTTTACAGTTATTGCTGCGGTGCGCTGGATAGCTGAAGCGGGAGGGTTGTCCGTCTCCATGGTAACACCCCATGGGGGGGAGGAGGAGGAGGGGGGAAAGGTTAAAGGTCATAGGCTAAGAAGAGACAAAGCAGGGCTGTAGGGAGTGAGGGACATTTAGGGTCCAATTTCGCAAATTTTAGGGCGAAACAAAAGAGATTTGAATGTCAGGCTTTTGCTGCTGTAATAAGCAAACTGTCCAATACATTGATAATGTCCCTGCAGTCCTGCGAAGCTTAAAGAACATCAACGTGGCATCAAGAATAAAATCTGCATAATGACTTTCATTCGCATTACAAGATTGAACGTGAAGTGTATAATTTCTGCGGCACGAGCGACACCACAGAGAGCGGCTCAAATCAACAGATTATAATGTTGATTGGTGCTGAAACGATTAAAAATAGATTATGTTCAATTAAATAAAGCTGCAATTATATCAAATATGAGCATTAGATGAAAAAAATGGCCTTGCCAACTAACTGAAATAAAAAAGTTGAAGTTGAAATAATAAATAAAAAGTAAAACTATATCTTAAATTTAAATAAATTAAAGCTAAATAGAAATATTAAAAAACACACTGAAAATATAAATATAAAAGCTATATTTAATAATATATATATAAAAAAAAGTTGAAGTTGAAATAATAAATAAAAAGTAAAACTATATCTTAAATTTAAATAAATTAAAGCTAAATAGAAATATTAAAAAACACACTGAAAATATACAAATAAAAGCTATATTTAATAATATATATAAAAGCATATAAAAAATACTAAAATAACTTAGGATAAGTAATTATTCATTTTAATAGACGGTAACCAATTGATAGTCAATATTATAAATTTAAACTATTTTGTTAAAAAATTACACTAAATTAATGTAAAGTGTGAAATAAGATAAATATTCCTTTCGAAATGTGTTTAGAACAAAATCACAAATTGAAGGTGTTTAAATGGTTAATTATATCTCTATAGATCAGTGCTAAATGAGCGCAGTCATCTAAATCTTTAAAATCGCTGAATAAAATACCAATAACGTCAGAAATTAGAAATTATATATAAATGAATACATATACACTGTAATAATTAAATATAACTTTAACTCAATAAGTTAAGCAATTTATAGTTTATAAAAGATGCATTTTTTAAGTCATTTTAATGTAATTTAGGTTGAAATAAAGTTGATTCTACTTAATTTAAGGCAGTCACTTCCCCTACCCCCACAGTGATACACACATAACTGTTATGGTATGAATATATTGTGCATATCTAGGAGCAGAAATGACACACTTCATCTTTATCTTGTGGTTTTGGCTGGTGTTCTGGTACTGGACTACCCCATACTGTGGACCACATCACAATCAGATCAATGATACTATGAGTTTGGCTTTATGAGCTCATTGCCATATCCTTTTGGAAAAGTGTGTAAGTGTACGGGATGCTTCCTCATCATTACAGCCCTGCCAGGGATCAGGGATAAACGGGGTGTGTTGTTGGGAAACAGGTGAGATGAGGTACAGTAAAATATGGGTTGTGTTAGTCTGAGCCCACCGTGCGCTCACTGACCGTCTGACACACTGAAAACAACCAATGCTAACAGAAAATATGAAGCTCGCTTGGCTTAACTTCTACAACGCTTCTCCAAACTCTAATATAATATATAATATTCTCATTATAGCATGAGTTACTATATTTATATATATATATATATATATATATATATATATATATATATATATATATATATATATATATATTCAAAGTATATTGTTAGTTACAATAATATATGTATGTATTATATTCTCATTATATATGAGTTACTATATACATATTTTATAATATATATTTTATCATTGTTTTAAATATACATAAAATTCGAATATACTGTAAGTTACAAAAAATATAATGTTCTCATTATATTTTGAGGTACTATATATATAATTTTATATATCATTTTTATAATAATATTTATAATTTTTAAATAAACATAATATTCTAATTATATTGTAAGTTACAATAATATACATATAAAATTCTCATATTGTGAGTTACAATATATATATACACTGGAAAAAATTAAGAGACCATTGCAAAATCACCCGTTTCTCTGGTTTTACTATTTATAGTAATGTGTTAAATTAACATTTTTGTTTTATTCTATAAACCACTGACAACATTTTTCCCAAATTCCAAATAAAAATATTGTAATTTAGAGCATTTATTTGATGAAAGCAACAACTGGTCAAAATAATAAAAAGATGCAGTGTTGTCAGACCTCGAATAATGGAAAGAAAATAAGTTCATATTCATTTTTAAACAACACAATCCTAATGTTTTAACTTAGGAAGAGTTCAGAAATCAATATCTGGTGGAATAACCCTGATTTTGAATCACAGCTTTCATAAACCAGTCGTTCACGTTGATGTTGGGTGACTTTATGCCACTCCTGGTGCAAAAATTCACGAAGCTGGGATTAGTTTGATGGCTTGTGAGCATCCGTCTTCCTCTTGAACACATTCCAGAGGTTTTCAATGGGGTTCAGGTCTGGAGATTGGGCTGGCCATGGTCTTGATCTGGTGGTCCTCCATCCACACATTGATTTGCCTGGCTGTGTGGCGTGGAGCATTGTCCTGCTGGAAAAACCAGTCCTCAGAGTTGGGGAACATTGTCAGAGCAGAAGGAAGCAAGTTTTCTTCCAGGACAACCTTGTACGTGGTTTGATTCATGCGTTCTTCACCAAGACCAATCTGCCCGATTCCAGCCTTGCTGAAGCACAGATCATCACCGATCCTCCACCAGATGTCACAGTGGGTGCGAGAGTGGGTGCTCTCCAGGCCTCCGTCTAACCATCAGACGACCAGCTGTTGGACAAAGCTGAAAACTGGACTCATCAGAGAAGATGACCTTACTCCAGTCCTCTACAGTCCAATCCTTATGGTCTCTTGCAAACCTCAGCCTGGCTCGTCTTTGCTTCTCATTGATGAAGGGCTTTTTTCTCGCTTTACGCGACTTCAGCCCTGCCTCTAGAAGCCTGTTTCGAACCGTCCTCGCCGTGAACTTCACCCCAGCTGCCTTTTGCCATTCTGTTTGTAGGTCACTTGATGTCCTCCTACGGTTGTTGAGTGACATTCAAATGAGTCGGCGGTCAGTGAAGAGTCGTTTTCGCCCTCTGCCGGTCCGTAGCTTTGTTGTCCCTAGTGTCTGCTGCTTGACCTTGTTCTTTTGAACCGCCATCTTTGAAATTTTAAGGATGGAAGCAACCCGACGCTCACTGTCTCCCTCTGCCAGTAAAGCCAGAGTTGAACCCTTCTTTTCCTCACTCAAAACTTTCCTTTTCAACTTTTTTGGGCTTGTTCAATAGTTATTTTTTGGTTCCAATTACTTTTGAGGTACTACTAGCACTGTTTTTGCCATCCAGCTGGTCTTACTGCAAGAGGATAGTGATGACCACAGAAGTGTTTTTTTATACTTTTCCTTAAATAAGATTTGGTTCAGGTGATCACCTAATGTTGGAGTTTAACAGACATTGGAATGAAATGGCTTCCATACTTGCAGAGATGCTGATTTAAGAAAAATTGCAGTGGTTTCTTAATTTTTTTCAGATTGATTATTTTTTTTAAATATATATCATATTTAAAATATATGCACACACATATATAAGCATAATAACTACAATATAATATAAAAATATATATATTTTAAAAATATGGTATAACTTAATACTATAATACTACCACTATAATAATATAATAAAAACAAACAAACTAAGTGATTGGTCAGTTTGCAGCATGTGCCAGTCAGACGGTGGTTTCCTGTCTAAGCGGGCGACTCTTGACCTGAATGAACAGTAACAAATAAAGTGGACCAGACTTCCAGCTACAATTGGAGGGTGCGGTTGGTAAGGGTTCGGGTGTGGTATGAGTTGCGGGTCAGGGGTTGGTGTCTCTTACCAGCCTGAACAGAGACTCACTTGAGTGAGAGGCGTGGATCTCCGTAAGGGGCATAAGGAGAAATGTTTAGTACAAACTCCTTGGGCGGGTATGAGCTCCAGCGCTGCTGCACTGAACAGCTGTCATTGTTATTCCAAAAGTCTCTGTCTAAATCACTGAAGAGACACACACACACACACACACGTCAGTGGAACATGAGCGATCCATTTCATCCATCAATCTGCACACAGACGATCTCCGTGAGTCTCCTCTTCTCCAGGACAGGAGGTGGTTGGAAGAGGAAGAAACTGAGAGGTGCATAAAGGGGTTTAATGATCAAACAGGGAATAAAAACACACCCAATGCATCCATGAGGCAGCAAAGCAGAAACGAGCAAGATTATACCTGAGCATTCATTAGTTTATCAAAGATCAAACGCGCAAGCAAGAGAAAGAGAGAGAGATAGAAAGCTGTGAAGCATCGCACGTTATTAAACACAATTCTCGGTGACAAAACCATTAATGCTTTGCTAAGAAAAGAAACATTTGGAAAACAGGTGAGAGGTCAAGAGAAACGCAAAGGGTCAGGTGAACCTGGTATTGGGGGAAAAGGTCATCTGTGTTAAGTTATTAATTCAACAACAGCTTCAGGAACAAAAACGCAATGCAATACAGATTTCCACAAGCACCTGCAAGCTGTAAATCCAGAGGACTCATTAGTCTCCAAACCAGCAGCTGCAATGTCACGAAGCACACACAACACAGGCCAGACGTCACACCAACTTCTGCCACTGCGTCTCCAAGAATAACCGTCTCGTAAACAAGCAGACATGTGATGATCTTAAGAAGAGCGAAACAATGGAGGCGCTGCGTCCCGCTGAGCTCAAAGATCCCGCGGCCTCCATCAGACGCTTTCAGAGTCGCCATCAGTCAAAGAGCCGGAATCGCTCCGAGAGGAAGCGTCCCGAATGAAAGCGAGCCGCCAAATGCCGTTAATTACTCTCGTACTTGTGTACTTTTGTTCCCTTCAGAGCAAGTCTAGACTGAAAAACTTAATAGTGAATGAAATGGAAATCATAACTTTCAGGCGGTGGGAATATTCCAGGAGGCTGATACACCGAACAACACTGAACAAACTAGTCAAAGATTGTTATCTTTTGAAAATTATTATTTATTACTTAAACAATAATAATAATAAAACATTATATGTACATATTGATGATTATATATAATATGTTTTCCTGATATGGTATTTATGATTATTATTTTTAAATGTATTTATTTTTTATATATTTACTTTAATATGTAATTTTTCCATTCAATTGTTTTATGTAGTATTTATTATTTTAAAAAATATTAATAAAACAACATATATATATATATATATATATATATATATATATATATATATATATATATATATATATATATATATACAAATATATATTTACACACACACACACACACTGTATATGAAATGTGTGTACTTCCAGTGCTTTTTTCAAGATTACTTTTTCATTGAAAAAATATATAATTGAATTGATAAAAACATAAATAAACAGTCAGGGGACAATTGGCAATCGTGCTGTTACATTATTTTTACATTTTATTTAGATTATATTTTGCATTGCTTGCGTCTCTAAGTTAGGCCCATTAGTAAGTAAATGAACAAACGCAACAGTGAATCTGATATTCATTTCTTAGTTATCTTCCTTTGAACTACATTTTTGTGCCTCTCTTGCTTCCTCTGACGGACCGGCACGGCTTTAAAGACTTCTGAAATGATTTCCGTGGATTTAAAAACACAAGGATTTGTTGTCTATGGAGAAACAGTGAAGTTTTCTAAGGATCGCAGCGCTGATTTCATATGGCCCGGCTTCGCTCCAACACAACAATCTTTTTTTTAAAAGCCCCAGTGAACAAAATGAATGTCCCTGCACCTACTTGATGGCTTTTTTCTCTCCTCTTCCTCTTCCTGAATCGGGAGACCCGACGGACTCCACTCCTGGTTTATTCCTCTTCCCCTGAAACAGAGAGAGAGGAGGGGAAGAAAAGGTTATTCCCAGTCTCCTAATTTATCACAAGCTTCTCCACCTCCCAACGTCTGTTCTTCTAGCATTATCCTTCTCTCCTACTTCCATCTCCCAGCCTCTGTCTTTCTTCCCGCTCTCCTCCCTGATGCTTCGTTCTGATTGCTTAAATCACATGGTCCGTCCTAAGTCATCTCCATAGCAATTAAACCACACACAAGCCTCATATTTACATGGAAATAGCCAATTTAGCTATCGCCAGCATCACAGGCTACCGGAGAGCATGTGGGAGAGACAGAATGACAGAAAGTGTCTTCTGAGGAGTAGGTGGCATTGTGGAAACCCTCCATAGACGTCAGCGCTGTCCGCCTCTCCGCTCCATAAACAACACGTTACATGGGGGTTTGGGACACAACACACATTTAATGGTAGATTTACCGACCAGAGTTACACAGGTTATGTAATCAACTGATGAATTCACACCATATACCGCAGTTCATTTTCAAGTCAGTAATGAGCTTAAAGTTTAATTTTTAGAACTTGAAAAAAGAAATGGCTAAGAAACTGGAATCGGTAGTAGAATCAGAACCAATAATGATAAACTCTTTATGATTTCCACGCCTACTGATAAAATAATGAGGAGCAGCACAATGGTGTTCAAAAGTTACAATCTAAAAAGGTTACAACACTAAAAAACTGCTAGTAAAAAATAAGCCCAGGTACAATCCGTCATTTTCCTCTCATCCTGGACCCATCTGTGTGGTTACTTTGGAAATGGGTTTAGCGTAGTTCAAAACTCCTGGAAGCGTGATCTGTCCCGCAGCGCTCGCTGTCTCATCCCATCTCATCGCTGCGATCCTGACGGCTAATGTCTGAGGAGGCCCGTTGGCTCAGAGAGGGCCGTCATTCGAGCTGGCTCTGGTTCGGCTAGTTCTGCCTGGCTCGTCTCTCAGGATGTGGCCGGAGGTCCCGGGGCGGATCAGAAAGGGTCGGAGGTGAGGGGTATCATTAGCGCTGGCCAGGGGAGCGTGCAGCCAAAGGGATGGGTGTTTTGCGACGGTCTAAATTGTGCGCAGCAACCGGCCGAGGGCTGCGGTGGCTACAGCAAACTCCCTGAGCAAGGACACAATCTGAATTACTTTCTAGATGTACCCAAGCAAAGGGACATGAATGCCTGGAACAAACAAATACAAAGTCCCAACCTAAATTTTTCACATTAGGAAAGTGAACTGCAAATATTGCTTTAAGTGTGTGTGTGTGCGTGTGTATGTGTGTGCGTGCGTGTGTGTCTGTGTGTGATGGGTAGGTTTAGGGGTAGTGGCAGTGTAGGGGGATAGAAAATACGGTTTGTACGGTATAAAAACCATAACACCTATGGAATGTCCCCACATTTCACAAAAACAAACGTGTGTGTGTGTGTGTGTGTGTGTGTGTGTGTGTGTGGCCCGGTAAACCTTACAAAATGTCTCCACAAAGATGGCAATATCCAAAATCCTTGTCCTTGTGGGGACATTTTTTGAGGTAAACATCTTATAAATCATAAAGTGATGTCTTTGTCCTGAATAGCTCAAGTGCAAATGTGAAATAGATTTTATAAAACAGTTTAATAAGAAGTTAATATTTTGTCATATTTTAGACACAATATTGTCTGTTTTGTTATTGTCTCAATTTTACCAGTGAAAATGTTACCTGTAAAGCCAGAGCAGAACTTTATGCCTCTTCAAGCAACAAACAGCAGCGTTTTGTTTCCGAATGAATCCGTGTTTTGAGCAAATCCATCGGCTGAACCCAATGATTCAATGGCTCACTCATAAATACAGCCATTTACAGAACATAGAAGATCAACCCAGCTGTTGTGGTATGTAAATATATCTAAATACCAGTTCAGATGCAGCGCCTGAGAAATGATCATGAGCATTGTACTTTAACGGTTTATGCGTAATAAATTATATGTTTAATCAAATATAATATTTCTTTCTAAAGCTACTTGCCATGTGTATATGATGCTTTTCTCATCTAACACAATTATTACTTTAAATTGTCTTTTGGACGTAATTTCTGACGTGCCATTAATTAGATTGATTAATCGGCACATCATAATTAATTTGATAATAAGTATTTCTAGCTTGACAGCTCTAATATATACACTATGTTGCCAAAAGTATTAGGACGCACCTCCAAATCACTGAATTCAGGTGTCCAATCACATCCATGGCCACAGGTGTATAAATCAAGCACTAGGCGTGCAGACGCTTCTACAGACATTAGTGAAAGAATGGGTCGCTCTCAGGAGCTCAGTGAACTCAAGCGTGGTACCGTGATAGGTTGCCACCTGTGCAATAAGTCCATTCGGGAAATTTCCTCACTACTAAATATTCCACGCTCAACTGTTAGTGGGATTATAACAAAGTAGAGGCAATAGGGAACACCAGCAACTAAGCCATGAAGTGATAGACCACATAAAATCACTTATTGGGGTCAGCGCATGCTGAGGGTCACAGTGCACAGAAGTCACCAAGTTTCTGCAGAGTCAATAGCTACAGAGCTCCAAACTTTAGTGGCCTTCAGATGAGCTCAAGATCAGTGTGTAGAGAGCTTCATCGAATGGGTTTCCATGGCCGAGCAGCTCATCCAAGCCTTACATCACCAAGTGCAATGCAAAGCGTGAGATGCAGTGGAGTAAAGCAGCCGCCACTGGACTCTAGAGCAGAGGAGACGTGTTCTCTGAGTGACCAATCACGCTTCTCTGTCTGACAATCCAATGGACGAGTCTGGGTTTGGCGGTTGCCAGGAGAACAGTACTTGCCTGACGGCATTGTGCCGCGTGTAAAGTTTGGTGGAGGGGGGATAATGGTATGGGTTGTTTTTCAGGGGTTGGGCTTGGCCCCTTAGTTCCAGTGAAAGGAACTCTTAATTCTTCAGCATACCAAGACATTTTGCACAATTTCATGCTCCCAACTTTGACGGCCCCTTCCTGTTCCAACATGACTGCACACCAGTGTACAAAGTGTCGGTCCATAAAGACATGGCACAGAATCCTGACCTCAACCCGATTGAACACCTATGGGATGAATTAGAGCGGAGACTGAGAGCCAGGCCTTCTCGTCCAACATCAGTGCCTGAGCTCACAAATGCACTTCTATAAGAATGGTCAAAAATCCTCATAAACACACTCCTAAACCTTGTGGAAAGCCTTCCCAGAAGAGATGAAGCTGTTATAGCTGCAAAAGGGTGGACCAACTCCATATTAAACCCTACGGATTAAGAATGGGATGTAAAGGCAGGCGTGTGTTTCAAATGTTCTTTTTAACTTTCTACTGATCTAAAATGAATTCCACAAAAATATGAATCAGCACAACTATTTTCAGCATTGATAATCATAAATGTTTCTTGAGCATCACATCATCACATGATAATGATTTCTGAAGGTAATGATGCTGAAAATTCAGTTTTGATCACAGGAAAAAATTACAATTTGACATATATTCACACAGAAAGCAAGTTAGTCTACCAACTATAACCACCTTAGCCCAGCTAGGTCAGCCAGTAAAAACTACTCTGTCCACCTGACCATCTAATGTAAAGCCAACTATAATCAAAGCTAGTATTTTGCAGCGGGATGCTCATATTCCAGACATCTCAGTCCACAATCATCACGGCTCCAGAGTCTGACACACTGATTTAAACGAAAAAGGACAGTCCAAGAATCACCCAGATGTGCGCAGCAGCACACAACTACGCACACATGAGTCAGTCAGCTAGAGGGAACATCCGTGACACACACACACACACACGCACGCACATGCGCGCACACACACACACATACACACACAAACTCTAATTACTACTGACTAACCCCAGAGACAATATAAGCAGGAGAAGACAGGATACTAATAGAAAAAAATGAATGAAAAATATTGAAATGCTCAATATGGCTGAAGGAATGCAAATGAAGTGAAATGTCAATGTTTATTTGAAATATAGTGTTCAACAGTGCCCGGCCCCTTTTTCAGCGACATTGGTTACAGAAGGACTTGTTTTAATTCAATTTTCCCATAGGGACTTACAACAAGTTACAAGGTGAATCAGAACATTAAAAACGTTGATTTGAAGCAAAAAAATATATATATATGAAAATCAGACAAAAATACAAAATATATAAGACTGTGTACTGTAACAGATTTAGTGGGGGAAAAAAACTACATTATACATAAATGATGCTGTGCAGAAATTCAACCATAAACTATTTAGCCGTCTATTTAAATGCTCAATCTGTTTTTTTTTAGCTGGATTTTCCACACATTAGCATCTAGTAATAGCTGTGTCCAAAACCATTGACACCACATAGTACTAGTTCACCTTGAAACAGAATCAAATAAGCAATTTAGAGCACGCGGATCAATAAACTAATTAAAAGCGACACTTAACACACCATTTAAAGACAAACAGGACATGCAGTGACATGACAAGACGCTTGAAAAGCCGTTACTAGCCGTAAAAGTGTAGCGTGTGTTCGACTACATGCTCTCAAAGACTGATTAGATATACAAATACATACAGTACATATATGTTCATGTCTCTGATGTTCAATGAAATGTGACAAAGAAACAATGACTCACTCCAAGACCGCTAAAGAGTGCTAAAATGTTAAGAAGTATTGTAATTTTCTATACTTTTCGCCTTACAATATAGTAATGTGGTAATGTCATAAGGTACTCTGATATATGCTATGGTAGTCTATACTGTATATTTCAAAGAATACTAGAGTATTACCATCATTGGTGTGTCTAAATTGGTACAATGAACAAAAGAACATGGTAATACCATGGTACTTCTCTATAAGGTTAATATTCTGTGATTCACCTTGAGACAGAGTTCAATTAGCAATTTAAACCACCACACTGAAATCAATAAACTAATTTAAAAAACACCTTGAAACCATTTTATAAAAAAGCATGTGACATTTAAGAGCCATAAAACAATTTCAGAGACTGATTAAATATTCTAACACATACATTTTGCTTACACTGTAAAAACATTAAATCATTTATAATTCATGCTTAAAACAAGAAATAAAAAACAGTAATTATATAAAAAAATATATTAAGTTGTTTTAAATTAAAAAATTTAAGATGCATGTATGTATCTGAAACGTGAATCTAATAATATTAAAAGTTCTCTGAACTCCCTTTAATGCAAAATAATAATAATAATAATGCAATTTCAAATAATTATGCTTTTAAGAGAGCTAAAACAAGACTGAGTTTGCTCTACATGTAGCATGTCCCTGATATGCAGCCAAGCATGCATTTGTGCACAAATGCAAATGCAACTACGTTCAGTTGAGAATAATGTGATTTGTAAATATCTGAGATTGAAAACCCTCACACACACACACACACACACACACACACACACACACACACACGCACACACACAGACAGAGTACTTACAGGCAGTTTCTGGGTAAGTGGTCGCAGTTTTTGACAGACAAGAACAAGCTAGCAAAGAAAACTCATCTGTTATCAACTGTATCATGAAATTTTCACAGAGAAAGAGAGCTCAACAAAACAGAGAAAGAGAGGAAGCGAGAGAGGAAGAGTACAGGAGGAGGAGGGGTTTGAAAGAGAAGTGGGGATGAAAAGTGAGGGAGGAGAGGACGACCGCCGATGATTGAGACGAGCGGAGGAAGCGACAGCTCGCCAACTGTGAGGCTCGGAGGGGGAATGAGTGACAGCGATCCCCGGGGGTCTGTATGCAAAACGAGACGCCATTGCTTTCGTGTGTGTGTGTGTGTGTGTGTGTGTGTGTGTGTGTGTGTGTGTGTGTGTGTGTGTGTGTGTGTGTGTGTGAGTGAGTGTGCGTGTGCGTGTGCGTGTGCGTGTGTGTGTGTGTCAAGAATCGAGAAGGAGAGAGTCAGAAATGTGCATTCAGTACCATGACTCGCTCTGAGCAAAGACACACACACACGTACAAGCGCTGCTACACACACATGGCTACAGGCAAAGACATCAGAAAGAGCTTCGGTCCAACAGACACACTGTGGCCACAGACACAAACACGTCTCTCTCTCTCTTCTATCTTTGGCTGGAAAGCTCAAGAGGGCAGCGCTGTCATATATCTTTATATATTCTCAAATTCTTTTCATCTTTTCTTTGTTTTCTCTAACTTTATTCATCTCTCTCCAGCTTGGGCTTCAAACGAGCCTTTTTCTCTCTTCCTCTCTCAAATTTCAAAGCTCTTTATTGGAGTGATTGTTCTACACACACCGCTCAGTGTTTCCAATCCAGCAATATAAAAACAAATAATAGTGTCCGTAACAGAAAAATAATGTGCATGTTAACCATTAAAACAATTGTTTTTTAAATAATAAAAATAAAATATATGAATATATAAAATAATATACAAATAAAATGAAGCTATACAAATATTTGAATACAAATATAAACAAAAAAATCTAATAAAAAACACAATATTAAAAGTACAGCTCTGGAAAAAATTAAGAAACTACTGCAATCTTTCTTAAATCAGCATCTCTACAAGTATGGAAGCCATTTCATTCCAATGTCTGTTAAACTCCAACATTAGGTGATCACCTGAACCAAATCTTATTTAAGGAAAAGTATAAAAAAACACTTCTGTGGTCATCACTATCCTCTTGCAGTAGGACCAGCTGGATGTCAAAAACAGTGCTAGTAGTACCTCAAAAGTAATTGGAACCAAAAAATAACTATTGAACAAGCCCAAAAAAGTTGAAAAGGAAAGTTTTGAGTGAGGAAAAGAAGGGTTCAATTCTGGGTTTACTGGCAGAGGGAGACAGTGAGCGTCGGGTTGCTTCCATCCGTAAAATTTCAAAGATGGCGGTTCAAAAGAACAAGGTCAAGCAGCAGACATTGGGGACAACAAAGCTACGGACCGGCAGAGGGCGAAAACGACTCTTCACTGACCGCCGACTCATTTGAATGTCACTCAACAACCGCAGGAGGACATCAAGTGACCTACAAACAGAATGGCAAAAGGCAGCTGGGGTGAAGTTCACGGCGAGGACGGTTCGAAACAGGCTTCTAGAGGCAGGGCTGAAGTCGTGTAAAGCGAGAAAAAAGCCCTTCATCAATGAGAAGCAAAGACGAGCCAGGCTGAGGTTTGCAAGAGACCATAAGGATTGGACTGTAGAGGACTGGAGTAAGGTCATCTTCTCTAATGAGTCCAGATTTCAGCTTTGTCCAACAGCTGGTCGTCTGATGGTTAGACGGAGGCCTGGAGAGCACCCACTCTCGCACCCACTGTGACATCTGGTGGAGGATCGGTGATGATCTGTGCTTCAGCAAGGCTGGAATCGGGCAGATTGGTCTTGGTGAAGAACGCATGAATCAAACCACGTACAAGGTTGTCCTGGAAGAAAACTTGCTTCCTTCTGCTCTGACAATGTTCCCCAACTCTGAGGACTGGTTTTTCCAGCAGGACAATGCTCCACGCCCCACAGCCAGGTCAATCGAGGTGTGGATGGAGGACCACCAGATCAAGCCCATGGCCAGCCCAATCTCCAGACCTGAACCCCATTGAAAACCTCTGGAATGTGATCAAGAGGAAGACGGATGGTCACAAGCCATCAAACTAATCCCAGCTTCGTGAATTTTTGCACCAGGAGAGGCATAAAGTCACCCAACATCAAAGTGAACGACTGGTTTATGAAAGATGTGATTCAAAATCAGGGTTATTCCACCAGATATTGATTTCTGAACTCTTCCTAAGTTAAAACATTAGGATTGTGTTGTTTAAAAGTGAATATTAACTTATTTTCTTTCCATTATTCGAGGTCTGACAACACTGCATCTTTTTTTATTATTTTGACCAGTTGTTGCTTTCATCAAATAAATGCTCTAAATTACAATATTTTTATTTGGAATTTGGGGAAAATGTTGTCAGTGGTTTATAGAATAAAACAAAAAACAAAAAAATTTACCCAAACACATTACTATAAATAGTAAAACCAGAAAAAACAGATTCAATTTTGTAATGGTCTCGTAATTTTTTTCAGAGCTGTATGTTATAATAAAATTAAATAGTAAATTATATAGAAAATAAAATACTGCAGCGACTTTTCTGGTGATGCGTTTACTGGCGTGAGGGCGGGGCAAACTGTCCCTCACATGAAATCGACCAATAGCAAAGCACAACCATCCGATCAATTCCCCATGGACAAAATCAAGTCCCGCCATACATTTAATCTCATCCTTTCAGAACCCATTTCACTCAGATATTCACCACAATAGGGAAAAAAGATTAACGCAACATCAGTTTAATGTCGACTTTAACCATAATGGGCACTATCCATGGGCATAGATTACACGGGGGACGTGTCCCCCTCACTTTTAATAAAATGTATTTTCGTCCACCGCACTTTTACTGGGTCTCACCAATGCTAGTCGACCCGCTCCGAGCGGGATTCGAACCACGTTACCTGCGTGGCGGCAGGCAAGTTAACAGGGACGCTAAAAACAGCTTTCTCTAATCTCAGTTGATAGCGCGCTTCACGCGTCACGGTCAAATGTATTTACATAGAAACCAATGTGAATACATCAAGATTTAAATTCAGAGACAAAAAATAATCTATGCATGACCTGCCATTTTATTCGCATCTAAATATGAGGAGGGCACTCTCATAGAAAGTCCAAAAGCGGATTGCAGCTGAAGGAAAACAATCGTTATGAGAGATGAAACGTGACGACGACAATCAGACGATTGCGACAATATATTATTTATGTGTGTGTTTTTTAAGCCATCTCAATGTAGACTATTTATTGACAATAAAGTATCATATGAATAATGCAGCTTTTTTAATGTTTAGGCTATCTTCTGCTCACCGCGGCTGCATTTACTTAATAAAAAAATAGTTAAACAGTAATATTGTGAAATATTATTACAAATTAAAACAGCTTTTTTTTCTATGTGAATATATAATTTATTCATGTGATCAAAGCAGAATTTATCATTACTCCAGTCTTTAGTGTCACATGATCCTTCACTAATCATTCTCATATGAGGATTTTATAATCAAGAAACATGTATGATTATTATCAGTGCTGAAAACAGTTGTGCTGCTTCAAAATGTTGTGGGAACCATTCATTGTATTTTTCAGGATTATTTGATGAATAGAAAGTTCCATGGACAGCTTTTATTAAATAAATGATGTTCTTTTATAATATAAAAAAATATCACTTGTGATCAATTTAATGCATGTCTGATCAATAAAAGTATTAATTTCTCTCTTTTTTAATTTTAGCACAAATGTTTAGATGGTTTCCACAAAAATGGCACAAAGCATTTTTCCACAAAGCAGCACATGATAATAATCATAAATGTGTGTTGATCATCAGATCCTCATATGAGAATGATCAGTGAAGGATCATGAGACACTGAAGACTGGAGTAATGATGATAAATTCAGGAATAAATTACATTTTACTATATATTCACATAGAGAACAGCTGGTTTACATCAGAATATATATATATATATATATTTACTTTGCATAAAATCTATGGAGACTTAATGCACAAGTGTTTGTAGTAAACCAATCATAAAATTGGCATAAAATACAGGAGAGGAATATTATAGATATTATAGGTTATTGTTCAGCAGTGTATTTGATATCTTACCAAATTAAAAGCAAGAGATGCGATAAATTATAGAGGTCCAAAAAAAAAAAATGGTATTACGACATTTCTGTCCCCCTCACTCCTGAAAAGATGGCTACGCCCCTGGCCCTATCATACACCTGGTGCGAACGCAAATGGCTTTTAAAGGGAATGGGAGATGAGACTCTGATTGTTTATTGCACATTATGCCCAAAAACACACCCATGACTCATTAAGAGACTAGGGATAACCCTTTTGGACCATGTGCCTGGTGTACCAACCGTTTTTCCTCTCGTTAAACTAGCAAAAGTGGATTGGGACATGTCCCGAGTGCACCTGCACCATGCGCTTCAGACTATGCACTCAGATTGTTGCAATATGGCCAGATGAGATTCCCATAATACAGTCAAACGGCAACAACACTATTCTGAACATGGTGTCTGTGTGTTACTGTAGCTTACTTAAACACGCAACGTACATGCTCAGTTAAACTTTAGTTTAATAGACCTGCAGATCATTCTGCACCCAAAAGGTTTTCTCCTAACAATGTGAGAACATTTATCATTATCATTTTACATTTATTTATGACATCATTAGGACATTTTATTAACAAGATCATTAGACCGCTCTAACATTTACACAACATTTAAATAATGTTAAGCCAAAGGTTTAAGAAACACTCCCTGTTAATAATAGCATAATGTTGTTTTAAATGGAGCACTAACTCCACACACCACACATACACACACACACAAATGACTATCAATTGCTGGAAGAAGCTCTTGATTAAACCGCAGCCAATCAGGGCTTAACAATTGATGTGAGGAGAGGCGGAGCGGAGCGGGTGTCATTTGAAGAACTCAGGGTCACTCTAAGGCATATTCAGTCAAAGACATACTAGTGTGGCAATAGCATAGTACATAGTGTGCTGTATGCTATAGGAAAATTTGACATAATATATTAGTCAAACTGTATAAACTACAAGCAGAGCATTGTGAGTGGAATACAGAACCCCACAATGCAATGCACTTGACCTTTCACTTCCAGTGTTACGCATAAACCAGAAATGACGTGAAATGCCATTTTTCAGATCATCTTTACTTGGTTAATTGAGCTGATTATTATATTTGGAAACAAAACTGTATTTAATTTAAATTTGGGAATATTTCCAAAATGGACGAAGCATGCACATAATGAGTTATTGTGACAAAAATGTAGCATTGTTGCAAATTATTACGAACAATTTTTTAAACACTGCTGGACAGTATACAGTGTACAGTGAAATCTCGATCATTCACTTGTTTCAAAAACTAGTAGGCAGTAAACAAACAATGCTTACTGAGTGTAGTGCACTGCAGTATATATACTAAACTTGCATTCCAGTCCAAATAGACTGCAGCATCTGTGTCTTCCTTTTGCATATATGAAAACTATATGCATTAAGTAATGTTTCAAACGGTAGAAAAAAAGCAGGAAAAAATGGGCAGACATAATGATTTGAGCGAGTTTGACAAGGGCCAGATTATGATGGCTAGACGACTGGGTCAGAGCATCTCCAAAACTGCAGCTCTTGTGGGCTGTTCCCGGTCTGCAGTGGTCAGTCTCTACCAAAAGTGCTCCAAGAGGAACAGTGGAGAACCGGCCACAGGGTCATGGGCGGCCAAGGCTCATTGATGCACGTGGGGAGAGAAGGCTGGGCCGTGTGGTTCATTCAAAAAGAAGAGTTAATGCTGGTTCTGATAGAAAGGTGTCAGAATACACAGAGCATCAGTTTGTTGTGTATGGGGCGGCATAGCCGCTGACCAGTCAGGGTGCCCATGCTGACCCCTGACCCCGCCGAAAGCACCAACAGTGGCACGTGAGCATCAGAACTGGACCACGGAGCAATGGAAGAAGGCGGCCTGGTCTGAGGAATCCCGTTTTCTTTTACATCACGTGGATGGCCCGGTGTGTGTGTGTCGATTACCTGAGGAACACATGGCCCCAGGATGCAGTTTGGGAAGAAGGCGAGCCGGCGGAGGCAGTGTGATGCTTTGGGCAATGTTCTGCTGGGAAACCTTGAGTCCTGCCATCCATGTGGATGTTACTTTGACACACACCACCTACCTAAGCATTGTTGCAGACCATGTTCAGCCTTTCATGGAAACTGTATTCTCTGGTGGCTGTGGCTCTTCCAGCAGATAATGCTCCTGACACAAAGCAAAAATGGTTCAGGAATGGTTTGAGGAGCACAACAACGAGGTGTGAGTTGTTGACTTGGCCTCAGTTCCCTAGATCTCAATCCAATTGAGCATCTGTGGGATGTGCTGAACAAATAAATCAAATCCCCACCTCCCAACTTACAGGACTTAAAGGATCTCCTGCAAAGATCTTGGTGCCAGATACCACAGCGCGCCTTTAGGGGTCTAGTGGAGTCCATGCCTCCACGGGTCAGGGCTGTTTTGTCAGCAAAAGGGGGATAATGCATGATAATGCACAGTGTAGGTGAAAAACAGTATGCGAGCTGCCGAGACGACCTTCTGAAGTGCACAGTGGATGAACACTTTACAATCCCATGAGGCCACAGGAGAGGATTCATCAATGGCAGTGAAGCGGCATAAATGACGCTGGTAGGTCATGTGACAGTAACATGGTGGATTTCATTCTTACTACACACACTCATGCTTTTTTAACGGTTGCAAAGTACGACTAGCAAAGTACAAACTAAAAGTAGTACCTACTATAAAGTATGCAATTTCAGAAGAAGCTTCTGTTAATTAGAACATATTTCAACTTCTAAAGGAAAGTAAATTTAATAAATAAAGATTTATTTTAAAAAAAATGATTACATAATTTCCAGTAACAAAAGCAGCAGTCTCTTTCTCTTCATTACTAGAGTTATGGTGGCAGGAGAAGCGTGTCTGCTTTTTCAAAAAGTGGCGTACAGAACAAGAGGTCTTCAACCCCAAGACAGGATGTAATTATCCCAGCACTACACACACACACACACACACACACACACACACACACACACACACACACACACCCATACAGCCTCAGCAGACTTCATTAAGGATTTAATACCAATCTGCTTGACCCCACGACACCTAGTCCTGACGCAGGGGAACCTTCAGGTCCAGCTGACTCAGAGAGAGCGAGAGAGGCTGACTTCACTCATCCGCTCCGGGTGGTAACCAGTGAAACACGAAAAGTCAACATGAAGTAGTGTTCACAGCCCTGGGACATATTAAATGAGAAAAACTGAAATATTACATGAGAATAAAATGCAGGGATTGATATTATCAATGGGTAATTAATAGAATGGTAAAAAAAAAAAGTTGTCTTCTTCTACAGATCAGCCAGCCCTTGAATAATAATTTTGCCATTTTTTTAAGATCAAATAAAAAAATAAAAAAATCATGAACATAAAAAAATACATTATATATGAAGAGTTCAGAAGCAAAAGCCTCTAAAAGCCACATCAGTGAGATAACTATACTGAGTGAATGCTCTCTGCATATAGCATAAGTTTATAAAATACTTCCACTTCAAACTCTGCCCATTCAGAAGTACCAGTACTGCGATAGAAACCTTGAGGCAAGCAGCGGGGCGAGGGACCGTGAGAGCGGGCCGGTGGCGAGTGATAATGAGAGCCAGCTGCGCCACACCGGTCTCATCTCACGGCGAAGTGACGGGAGTATAAAAGGAGGAGCGACGGCAGTGGAAGACGAGAGAGGACCAGGCCTGGATTTATGTTTTATGTTGTTTACGTTTTGTTGTGTGTGTGCGGGCAGTCGTCCGTGAGGGGCTAGTAAGATTTATTTATTAGATTTATTAAAATGCTAATAAATCACTCTCTCTATTTTAACTTGATTATAACTTTATAGAATTACCTCAATAGAATATAGTTCTCCATATATAATCTAACATGCTATATACATTTATACGTCTTGACTTTATAGACACATCCGAGATGAAGTTACCAGATTGAAACATTCGCCTGAGCTACAGTATTAAAGTAGCCTGACAAGCCAGACCCACATCAAGATGTTTGGTCTGGAAACTCACCATTGACGGCTCAATCCGAGGGGCGGATAAACGGCTGTCTTTCAAACTCCCTCTGCACGCGATAGGATAGCGCTACACCAACCAGAGCAACGAAGGTGAAGCAGAGCTCTTTGACAGATTAAACATTCGCCGTATCCGGTCGGCAAAACTCTGAACACATCTTCCCTTCTTAAGAATGACTTCAGTGCCGTTCTTTGTTCTCAGGGTATATACAGCAATCCTTAAGTTAAATTTACTACTTTTTAATACCTTTTTTACTACCTTCAGAACATTTTTTAAAACCATCACGACACTGAATTGCAAGTGTTAATCAGCGACCTTTCTATTATTTGCACAGATTTTGACATATATAACAAACAAAAAAGAATAGATTTAGAATCGACACCAGGAGGACATCTGTTAAGTTATCATTCAGACACAGTAAAATACACTGTAAAAAATTTATTGTCAAATTAACAGTAACTTACTGGCAACAATTATCCAGTAGTTGCTGTATTTTATTCAACAGTAAAATTACTGTAATACTAACTACAGTAGTATTAAGCATACCGTAAAATTAAAAACATTATTTTACTGTATTTTTACCATGTTGAAGTACAGTATTACACCGTTGATTTTTATTAATACTGTATAGTAGTATACAGTTATGAAATGTTATTTTTATTTTATTTTATAGTGCTGCTTTGTAACCGGTAGAATATGTAGAAAATCTACTTTTAAAGGCAAATAGAAAAAGAACAATTGAAGCTTTAACTGCACAAGGTTTATTGTTTATTTTGAAACATATTTTTAATACATTAGTAATAATAATGTAATATAATACAACAATTAAAAACAAGATTTATGAAAAATGTATAATTTAACCAGTGAACAACTGGTTACATTTCATCATGTAAAAATGATCCTGAACAGGTAAAAAAAAGAAAAATAGACAGGTTAAGATGAAGGCCAGGTGAGGGAAAAAGTGGGAGCAACAGCACTTCTGATAATCCTGCAACGAAAGATAAGCACAAATCAATCAGTGGCAAGACATACAACTAATAATCAAAAAACCTTTTTAGGGGAAATAATTTTGTGCCATTAATTGCAGCGGAATATCATAAATCAGCATAATTTTGTCTGATATTAACATATTGGCTTGGTTAAAACGTTTTTTGTAGAAAAAGAGCAAAAACAGACACACTCATGTCTAAAGTGTAATTTATCACTTTATGTAATTTATTAATATTTTTTTTGGACTGTTGTTTAAAATCAATTAAATTATCATCACATTATTGGGGAAAACGTCTCTCGCGCTTTTGTGATATCACGCATTTTAAACTTTCAATGCGTCCCCCACCCCACCCACTTGAGTAACCAAGTCAGAACAACAATTACGATATTATAGCAGACAATAATGTAAATGTCACACCTAGCTTTGTCTTTGGGGGAAAAAAGGACTTTTGAACGCTTCCCTCAGTCCAGATAGACAGTCCAGATAGACTGAGGTAACCTTAAATGAGCGCGCAACTGCACAAGGTCCTGGCAGATCGCCAGTTCAGGTCATTAAAGACGTACAGAATAAAGTTGTGATTTACACGATAATAAGCGCGAATAAATTGATAAGAGCAATCGAAAAAAATTTTTTTAACAATAATCCGAGTCCAAACCTGTGGTATCAGATTTCAGTTTCAATTCCAAACCCTAATGAACGCGCAGGCGCTGGTAAATGGCAAAAAGATTCATGTTAAATTATTCTGACCTTATAAGAGTATGCAATAAATCACATTTAACCTTACTAATCATGTAACGTTAGGCTATAAGCTTTCAACATGAAGGAAATCCGCTCTTGCCTTACATACGTTAATATAGAACATGCCGTGGGCAGTTCTTATTTAAACTAACGGTAACCTGTTACTGATCATTTGATTGCATTAAAAATATATAAAGATTCATCACTAACCAGATATTTATGGCGAACACTTTGCTGACAGAGACAACGACGCGATGCGGCCTGCGCTCTCAAAGTTGCTCAGGGAACTGAAGAGAGTTCTTCTTCATAAAATGGCAGCTTGATGTTATTTTTCGCGGTCATTTCGTACTACTGTATTTAAATGAACAGTATCATGTCCCGAACTACATTGTACACAGCGTATAGCAAAATGTTGAGAAATAAATTCAATATCTAAATCGTGGTCAGCTATTCTAAATAATTTTAAATTATTAGAATCCATATAAATACAAATGCTACTTACCAGACGAAGTTGCAGGTCGGCAGAAAAGACTGATGATGCACTGTCACGACAGAAAATCTTTCAAATGGCCTCTTGTGCACCAGCACCCCCCACTGACATAAATGAAGACTGTTAATAGTCATCCAGTCCTGAAAATGTTTTATTTGTAGGCGATTTTACCTGCAGAATTGTGTGTTGTGTTTTTCGCGGTCAATTTGCACTGCTGTATTTAGATTTACAGTAGCTGATAATTTCCCAGAATGCACTGGAAATCTACAGTAAAATACTGTGAACTGTGTACACAGTACATAACTGTTGAAAATACAAAATAATACTGTGAAAGCAACAAAATCTACAGTAACATAATGTAAATGTGTTATACAGCAAGACACTGTTGAGAAAACAGTATAATACTGTGAAAACAACAGAAATCATTTACAGTGTAGATATCAACATTCACAAAGGTTGGTTAAGGAGAAGCATTACTGCATACACATTTGATTTCAATTAATAATTGGTAATTCAGCAATTAAATTATTTAGTGTTTTTTTCCCAACAACAAAACCTGAGCCAAATATTACATTTCTATAACTGTGATAAGTTGTTGAATTAAACAAAATACTAAAAACTAGTCAATCGATTAAAAACTTTAACTAGATTAATCACACATTTTTTCTGTGATTAATCGCAATAAAAAAAAAAAGTTTTTGTATGTTTTTAATATAATAATTTCACAGTTAATCAAATTAATGTAGAAACAACATAAAGACATTTTAAATGGCATCTTTTTATGAATGAAGGCCAGTATTACTGATATCAATACAGTTACTGATTTTTTTTTTACATTCATTATTAGGCTTCAAAAATATAACAGTTTTTAATTTAAGAAAACCTAAAAAAAATGCTAACATAAATCCAGAATAAATGTCATGTTTATTCCTGCCCTTCCTGTCTTAACAGTAAGGAAATATACAGAAATGTAATACAGTTATCAAAGTTATATGTAATCTGCACTGCATAAACTATAAATTAAATAGTTAATCCTTATTAAAGCTACAAAAGTTATTTAGTCAAGCGCAGCGAGTCATTTTCTCTGTTCCCTTTGTTCTTTAACTTTACTGACAGGAAGCTTTATTGGCTGCGGTCCCTTTAAGAGCAGACAGACACGCGGATCTCATTGTTTATACTTATACTGTCTATATATCGCGCCTCATTCTCTCACAACTCTTTGTTCATTTTAGACTATATATAAATCGTTTAAGATTGCTCTTATGAGGATAGTCGTTGAAGATATGCCTTGAAGCAAGTCTAAAATAAAACGTAAGCCAGCCACTTCTGTTGAGCGCGCTGTGCTCTGAGATGATGCCGAACGACCACTGAATATGACGTCAGCATCAAATATACGTTGAGACGGAGACGAAAGATCTTTGATTATGTGCCCAGATATGCTGAAGCCCATATTTAACGCAGATAGAATTTCAATATAATAGGACACCTGATAGTCTGAAAAAATAATACCTAATTTGGAAAGAAATAATACCTCTGAGGCCAAATTTAACACTTTTAATGGCCTTAAATTTGACAATTTTGATTTATCACTTTTTAATACTTTTTAAAACCCCGCGGACACCCTGGTTCTTTTCTCAGAGAAAAGCTTAACTCAAGTCTTCCAGAGTCGCGGTCAAAGCTGATTCGAAAGACCGCCGTTCACCAGCTTCTGTGTTTACTAGAAGCACGCAAACGCAACTCGGCCGTCATTATGTTAAGCCCCGCCCACCGACTCTATACACGATGTGATTGGCCCGACCAGAGTTTGGTTTGTACAGCTCAGAACTGTATTAAGAGTTGCTAGACGACACTCGCGGCAGATTAGATTTGCTGCCGCTAGGGTGCGTCTAGATTTCTAGGCTAGTTTTAAAGGTCCTGTTCTTCGCGTGTTTTCGAAACTTTGATTATGTTTACAGTGTGCAATATAACATGAGTTCATGTTTCGCTTGTAAAAACACAGTATTTTTCACACAATTTACTTATCTGTATACCTCTGTTTCCTCTGTCCTAAAAACGGCCTGATGATTTCCTTGTTCTATGAAGTCCCTCCTTCAGAAACACGTAACGAGTTCTGATTGGGCCAGCGCTTCCCGTGTTGTGATTGGACAGCAGCTTTGCGCACTTTGTCCGGAAAGGTCCCGCCTCTTACCATAACGGGGAGATGCAAGCGCTGACCACGCCCCCTATTTTGCGTGTACTTGTGGGCGGAGGGTTAGTCAACAAACGGTTCGAGTGACGTCATTCCTGCAGGAAGTGCAGCGGTGTAGTCCAAACCGGCCGTTCGCTGTAGGCTTTGAAAGGGAACTTCTGGTAAATAAAATATCTCACTTGGCATTGAACTTTGAGCTTTATAATTTTACAGGTATTATTTATGCTCTAACAGCAACATTACACACTAACTAAAGTTTGAAAGATGGAATTGCGAAGAACGGGACCTTTAAACAGCAACCTTTGAGTAATAAAGCGCTCCTGTGGGAATGTCTAGCAGGTGTAAAATGGGCCTAAAACAGATCGAAAAACTACAGACTGCTGAATATGAAAATATCACGCACACGAAAAGCCATGAATATCTCTGTTGTCCTGTTTGTCCTTGAATGAACAGAGTATGGTGTTTCTACGTGTCACTCTCATTACACTCGTCTGTCTGAAAGCCTGCCTGTCTTCCTGTAGAATAGGCAACCCGATCGTCCATACGGAGCAGCAACTTCATCCACCCGGCGGACCGACGTTACAGACCAACCCGAGCGCTCTCATTCCTCAACATGCCCGTTCTCTCTCCGCTGGAAGAATCAGCGGTTGAGAACACAAAAGCAATCTTTAAAGGATAGTCCACCCAAAAATGACAATTCGATTACTTTTTTCTCACCCTAGCAACTGCATAGCAACATAATAACACCACTAAACACATTAACAACTCCATAGCAACGCCCTGGTAACCATTTTAGCAACATGACAGCAACTTCTGCACAAGCGAAACCTTCAAACACCAAATCACACCCAGATTTATTTACTCAACACAAAAATGTATGTTTTAATAAACTTCCCACAGACAGTTTATTATTGCTAACTAAAACTAAAACTATGTATACGCTTTTTGTTCATTTAAATACATTTTTAAAAACTGCGTGCTTGTTTCTCTGGTGCATACAGTCTCCTCTGACTTCATAACTAAAGACTAAGCATAGAATTTAAACAAATAAATACTAATTATTTACTCCATTTATGAATATACTTTTTTTTTTATTATCTTTGAGGGCATCCCTGAAAGAAGGTCTCCAAAGCATACCTTCTTTCAGGGATGCCCTCAAAGATAAAAAAAAATGTTTTTGTTCTTTTAATGTTTTAAAAAAAAGAAATGCTCTTCCTCAAGTGCGCACACACACACACACACACACACACACACACACACACACACACACACACACACACACACACACACACACTGACTCACATACACACACACAAACTCATACAGTCACACACACAAACTTACTCACACACACACACACACACACACTCACATACAGTCACACACACACATACACAAAAACACACTCACTCAGATACTTTTACACATACACACATACACACACACTCACACACACTCATACAGTGTCACACACCCTTACTTACTTACTTACTTACTTACTTACTTACACACACACACACACACACACTCACACACACATGCATATGCATATGCACATACTCACTAACCAAAAAACACACGCACAGGTTCAGAGGGCTCATATGAGCTCAGTGACCTCATGACACCAGCTGTGGTGCCTCTGGTCAGTCTTCTGGGAGGAATAAGGTCAAAGATCACGTACAGTTGAGGATATCCGACTGAATTTACGATTCAGTGTCCGTGCGAGATCTCCCGCCATGTTCAATTAAGTATTTTGCTTCTGGTGGAATAAAAAGCAAATTGATCTTTAACTCTGAAACACCATCCAGGTCACTCAAGGTTGTTCCAATCAGCGCTGCCATTTAAAAGCCTGATCAGTGGTAGGTGGTTGTTTTCAGCCTGGAGGAAAGCCTTTTGGCTGCACACAGTATATGTGACATGAAACACTAACTAATGTGGCCAACACGTCAAAAATACAATAAACTCAAATACATTTAGAACGTGTGAGTGGTGCACAAAACTCGCTGGCAGAATGCTATTTGTTCTGGTGGTTGCCAGGGTGTTGCTAAGCAGCTGCTAGGATGTTGTGTGTGGTTGCCAGGGTGTTGCTATGCAGTGACTAGGGCAGGGTTCCTCAAATCTTGCCCTAGAGGGCCAATGCGCCGCAGAGTTTGGCTCCAACCCTGATCGAACTCACCCACCTGTGATTTTCTAATGATCCTGAAGACATTGATTAGCTTGCTTGTGTTTGATTAGGGTTAGAGATAAAGCCAGATTTGAGGATACATAGACGGGGGTGTTTTAGGTAGGGCGATATTATAGCAGACAGCACTAATAAACAAACAACTAAAATGCAAAACTGTAGACGTATACACACACACACACACACGCAAACGTTAAACACAAGCCCATGCAGACTTTAAACGGCGGATCACTCTCTAGGGTTCATCCATGTGTGCCACACATCGGGAAGCGATTAGCTTTGACTCACGAATGCGAGCCAAACAAACGTGTCGGTTCAAAGCCACGTGTTGCGGTTCCACTCCATCTGTCTAATGAGCCACGCGACCGTCCTAATCAATCAGCCTTTAGTGCCTTATTATTTCATTAATTGTATTGTTTCTCCTGGAAAGCAATGAGCCTAACGGAAAGCAGTGGAGTCTCTTGCTTCTAGATGTTCTCTTTCATCATCTCGTTTCGAGATCCACCTATGGGAAGGGCATCCGTACCTGACCTCTGCAGAAGCATCCAATTGCACCAAGTCTGACAAGACAGGCAGGAGCGCGCAGCCAATGCCCAGTAAGGCCCCACCCCTTACCAGCGGGCATATATGGGCTGCATACGCTACTGTACATCAGTTGACATTCGCTTCTCGCGATCTCTGCACTGACACAGTTCGGTTAGATTTGCGCTGCTCACTTATTGTCTGCAGGAGGAAATATCGCCAGATCAGCCTCCACCGGGCGTGACAGTTCTATTCTGCCACATTCTGTGTCTGCATTCGGTGCCGCTCGCGCTCTCGTCCGTCTTCCTGTTCCACGGCTGCCGCCACGGACCTTTCTGAGTTTTTCGCGGGTATGTCGCTCTCTCAGTCTTCTCCTTCTGTGTCTAGCCTATTACGGGCCTGCCCGGCCGCGTGTGGGTCTCTTATCGCCGCTAAGGATTTTCACCCTTTCTGTGTGGTCTGCTTGGGCCTCAAGCACGCAGAGGAGGCAATAGAGAACCCGGAGAACTGCAGTTACTGCCTGGTACTGCCTAAGAAACTCCTGCGACACCGCCTTAAAGTTGCCGCTACTCAGTGTGGCGAGCTCGACTTGTCGTACTCGGATATGGAACACGGCGACGACAGCGCGCTACCGGGGAACTCCCGGGGCGCGACGGCTCTTGTTTTGGCTGACCAGCCCAATCCTGAGTTCCCCGAAGAAGACATCTTCACGGGTAACCTCCCGCTCGCCGACGATCTTGCCGGGTCCGGTGATTATGACGACGCGGGCCTTCTTGAAATTTCGGAGGATGAGGAGGCCATCCCGTCCTCTGTTATTCCCCAGGCTAGCGCCCCCGCAGCCTTGCCTCAATCCATCCTCCTGGATGTGTGTGAGCGAGCGGCCGCTCGTCTCAACATTAAATGGCCGGCTCCACAGAGCGCCACCGACCAGGAGAGGGATATTTATGACGGTAAATTGTTGGGAGCCCCCCCCGGCCCGAGGAAAGAACTCTTTCCCGTTCTTCCAGCGTGCGCTAAGCACATGAGGCACTACTGGAACGACCCGCTCGATCTTAAACACGGTCTCGCGGGGCTGGAGGTTAAAGATATGGCGGCTCGCGGCATGGGCGAACCGCCTGCCATTGAGCCCTCCATTGCCAGACACCTCAACCCAGTCCAGGGAGGGCTACCCGCCCCCCCGAAGCCGGTCCTTCCAAACAGGATGGACCGTTTTTCTGCCTCGGTGCACCAGGCCGTTTATAAATCCTCGGCCTTGGCTGTTAGGACTCTGAATGTCTCCTCCCTCCTTTCCGCTTACCAAGCGGAGATCCTGGACGATCTGGGCCAGCAGTTAGATAAGGGATCTTCTCCCTCTCCTGCACTGTGGAAGGAGATCATCACGGTTAACGACCTCGTTCTCCGTAATGCTCGTCAGGTCGTCCAAACCTGCGGGGGCTCTATGGCGCTTTCCGTGGTAGGAGAGCGCTCGCTCTGGCTCAACCTGTCTGGTCTCCCGGATAGCGAAAAGAAACGTATCGCAGGCGCCCCGGTAGAGCCCGGCCGGGCTCTCTTTGGCCCCGCAGTTGCTATGATGCAACAACGATGCGACGACAAGAAGGAGCACGAGGCCTTCATATTGTATCTTCCCAGGAAGACGGTCCCACGCCAGGCGCCCCCTGTGGTTTTGCCTAACCCCCCGGTCCCGGGACGTAATTTTAATCACGTCAATGAAAAGCCTCGAAAGAAGTTTTCTGGGCTTTCTTCCTGCCCCAGAACCCCTGTCCAAAGGACGGAAGGTTCCTGCTGTAGGGTGTCCCCCTCCCGTGGCTGCCCAGCCCATGTGTTTAGTGGACGATGTGTGTTCCCCCCTGTTCAAGGGGATTGTCGTGAGGAAAAGTTCAAAAGCAGTGTAACCACACCGCACATACTGTGTTCCCCTCACCCAAATAATAAAGGCTTCGGCCCCAGTGTTTCCCAGAAAACACAACACACACAGAAACACAAAAAACACAATAAATCTAACGAATCAAATGAATTCGTCACAGCGAGATACCCTCTCAATGTAGGGAAATACCCTTTCTCTCGTAATGGTGAACCTGCACGTGTCGTCCCTAGTTTCTCCAATAGAGGGCGCCATTGCATCACAAATAAGCCAGCTAGGCATGCTCGAAGCCAGCACGGCCCGGACGGGCATACACACGAGCTGTGTGTCAGCCTGGCTTACTGTATTGCGCATGATATTACAGGGCTATCGTCTGCAGATTGCTATGAAACATCCACGTTTCAGCAGCGTTCTCTTTTCTCACACAGAGGAAAGCACGGCCCACGTCCTGAAGGAGGAAATCTCCTCTCTTCTAAACAAAGGTGCGATTCAGGTGGTTCCCCACAATCTGATAAACCAGGGTTTCTTTTCCCGTTATTTCCTGGTCCCAAAGAAGGACGGTTAACTCCGTCCTATTCTGGACCCCAGGGTGTTGAACAAACATTTGAGGAAATACAGATTCATAATGTTAACCCTTGGTTCGCTCGCCCGTGTCATGAAACGGAACGACTGGTTCACATCGGTCGATCTGAAAGATGCTTTTTTCCACATAAGCATTTATCCACCACACCGGAAGTTTCTTCGTTTCACCTATCAAGGCATTTGTTACGAACTCACGGTGCTTCCGTTCGGGCAAAAATTAAGCCCCCGAACTTTCTGTTTGCTTGTGGAAGCGGGCTTCACTCCCCTAAGAATGTCTGGTCTACGGATCCTGACATACATATGCGATTGGCTCATCATAGCCGATTCGAGGGAAAAGGTGTTGCAGGACACCTCCCGTGTGCTCGCGCACACCCGATCTCTGGACTTCAGGGTGAATGTGAACAAGAGCAACTTTACACCCAGTCAGAGGGTGATCTTCCAGGGCATGGAGCTGAACTCAGTCTCCATGCGAGCGCGTCTCTCTCAAGAGCGCGTTCTCTCTCTGACGAACTGTCTGTCACAGTTCAGAGAGGGGGCGAGGGTGCGATATCGCACATGTCTCAGGCTACAGGGTCTTATGGCTTTAGCTATCCAGTTTTTGCCACTAGGACCCCTGAGGATGAGGGCGTTCATGAAATGGGTTTTGTCACTACATTTCAGCCCGTTACACGATCTTTGCCGCTCTGTAACAGTGACGCGCACCTGTGCTGCAGCTCTGCGCCACTGGAAGAGCGCGGACTTTTACGCACAGGGTACCCCTCTGGGGACTGTCCGATGCAACAACGGAAAGTCGTGGCGACGGACGCGTCCCTAACAGGCTGGGGTGCCACCCAGGAGGGCAGAACTGTGAACGGTTTGCGGCCGAGCAAACTACGTTCAGAGCACATAGATTATTTAGAGCTTCTAACCAATTAGAAGCCTCTGAATCATTTTCTGCCTCGTCTGCAGGGACATCATGTGCTCGTACGCTGCGACGATACCACGACAGTGGCTATCAATCGTCACGGCGGCGCGCGCTCGCCGAAGTTTCATGCCCTAGCTTACAAGCGTTTGGTATGGAGCGGGCGAGTTTTCCTGTCGTTACGCGCGACTCATGTTCCGGGAATTCTGAACAGAGGCGCAGATCTTCTATCGAGGGGGAACCCGCTCTTCGGAGATTGGCACCTTCACCCTCAGATAGTAGACATGATATGGATGAGGCTACGGGCGCCCGTAGATCTGTTCGCCTCGCGCGAAAACAGCCATTGTCCTATGTTCTTCTCGCTAAAGGACTTGGACGCGCCCCTCGAGGTGGACACACTGGCCCACCCGTGGCCCAGAGTGCTGCTGTATGCCTTTCCTCCCCTGTGCCTGATAATTCTCACACTGGCCAGGGCGAGAGAGGGGTTTTTTTCTCTCATCCTGATAGCACCCAGGTGGCCCAAAGCGCCGTGGCTGGCAGAGATAATCCCTCTGTTGTATGCCCAGCCGTGGTGCCTCCCCCTCCGCACAGACCTATTGTCTTAAGTGAACGGGGAGATTTATCACCCACACCCGGACAGGGTAGCTCTCTGGGCTTGGCCCGTGAGAGGACGAACCTAAGCGCGTTAGGGCTTCCCCCGCGCGTGGTGGCTACTATACAGAATGCCAGGGCCGTTTCTACACGGTCCTTGTATGGCTGTAAGTGGCAGGTGTTCGATGAGTGGTGTGATGGGCGGGGTCTCACGTCATATCAGTGCTCAGTCGCTGATATCTTGTGTTTCCTCCAAGACCTTATGGATAAGGGCAGGTCTTTTTCCACTATTAAGGTCTATCTGGCAGCTATCTCTGCTTGTCATGTGGGTTTTGAGGGCTCAACGGTTGGGCAGCATTCTCTAATCCGCAGATTTATGAAGGGCGGCCGTCGCTCGTTGCCAGTCATTAGGAGAACGATCCCTGAATGGGACCTCTCCATGGTGCTGGAAGCTCTGTCTCAATTCCCTTTTGAGCCTCTGGGGAATATTCCCCTTAAGTTGCTGTCCTTCAAAACAGCCTTGCTCTTGGCCTTGGCGTCAGCCAAACGTGTCAGTGAGTTACATGCACTCTCGGTCCACCCCTCGTGCATCAATTTCTCTCTGGGTGGAGATAAGGTTTTCCTCAAGCCTAATCCAGCATTCATGCCGAAATGTTTCCCTGCGTTCACATCGGAGGTGTTGGAGCTATCCGCTTTTCACCCTCCGCCCTTTTCCTCCGCGGAGGATCAGAGGCTAAATGCCCTGTGTCCAGTCCGTGCGTTACAAACGTATGTGTCTAGGACCAGCGCGTTCTGGAAGAGTGACCAACTCTTCGTTTCATGGGCTCCTCCTCGCAAAGGGGATCCCCTGTCTAAACAACGCCTCTCACATTGGCTTGTGGACGCTATAATCTTGGTATATGAATCAAAGGGAGTGCAACCCCCAGGGAACATCAGAGCTCATTCCACGAGGGGCTTGGCCGCCTCTTGGGCTCTGTTCAGGGGAGTATCACTGCAGGATATCTGTTCTGCGGCCAGTTGGGCTTCTCCCCATACGTTTGTGCGTTACTACAGGCTGGATGTCACCAGAACCTCAGTAGCACATTCGGTCTTGGGGGTGGGGTCTTCCTAACCCTGCCTTCTTTATGTGTGACACACATAGCCTATGTTTCATGTCCTGCTTCACACCGCAGTTACGCGGTTGTGTCGGTGTGGCGAGTTCATGATTATGAGACGCGTCGTGCACCGCCCCTCGAGGTGACCGTCTTTTTCTGGCTAACAGGACCTCACTGTGAGTGTATTGGGCAATCGGGGAGCTGTCCATGTCTCTCCCATAGGTGGATCTCGAAACGAGATGATGAAAGAGAACAGTAGGTTACTGTCGTAACCCCGGTTCTCTGAAACATCGAGTGGAGAGATCCACCAGCTTTGCCCCGCTTACCGCACGAGAAGCGAATATACTTACTGATGTACAGTAGCGTATGCAGCCCATATATGCCCGCTGGTAAGGGGTGGGGCCTTACTGGGCATTGGCTGCGTGCTCCTGCCTGTCTTGTCAGACTTGGTGCAATTGGATGCTTCTGCAGAGGTCAGGTACGGATGCCCTTCCCATAGGTGGATCTCTCCACTCGATGTTTCAGAGAACCGGGGTTACGACAGTAACCTATTGTTTCTGAGGAAAATGATCAGTAATCTCACATCTTACATTTCCCAAACACATGTCAACCGCTGCCAATCACGTTTCATATTTCGGAAGGAGGGGCTTCATTAAAATGGCGTGTTTGAGTCAGACTGAGGAGAGAGGAGTTGTAATAATGTAAAATATGTGAAAATAATGTGTTTTTTAAACAATCAAGTATGAAAACATAAAATCTTCGTACCCTTTAAAGGGTTAAAAAAATTAAATTTATTTCATTAATGACTCGCCCTAATGTCGTTCCACAACCGTAAGACAATAAAGATCTGAACGGTTATGAATCAGTGAATCGATTCATGATTCGGATCGTTAATGTCACGTGATTGCAGTTTGAAACACGATGCGAATCATGAATCAATACGCTGATTCATGACCGTTCGGATCTTTATCTGAGGATTGAAAACAAACCCGGAAGAGAAGACAATGCTGAATAAAGTCGTAGTTTTTGTTATTTTGGGACCAAAATGTATTTTCGATGCTTCAAGAGACTCTAATTAACCCACTGATGTCTCATATGGACTACTTTGATGATGTTTTTATTCCCTTTCTGGACATGGACAGTATAGTGTGCATATGTTTTCAATGGAGAGACAGAATCTCTCAGACTAAATATAAAATATCTTAAACTGTGTTCCGAAGATCAACGGAGGTCTTGCGGGTGTGGAACGACAATAGGGTGAGGAGTTAATGACATCAATTTCATTTTTTGGGTGAACTAACCCTTTAACGTAGTCTCTTGTTCACCGCAATATGAGTTTACCAAACTATGACGACTTCCGCTTCTGACAAACCCAGAAAGGGTCAATAGAGGCTTATAAGGGAGTTCAGAAACAGTGACACTGATTTAGAGAATAACTTCCTTTAAGGTTAAGTTTTCAGACCTTTTTCATGCTCAAACAGCAACATTACACACACACAAAAATGGAAAATGTGAAAAAAGGTCCTATTTAATTCTTCAAGGCTATAAAAGAACTTGTAAGCAGTAAAATATTCAATCTGTCCTGTAAATAGGAAGACCAGAAACAAATGTACATCCAAATGTTTGGTGAGTACATTACAAAAGTGCCGCCCCATTGTACAAACAAAATGTATGTTCAGGATCATCTTAAAATGTTGTGTGTAACTCACCAGCTTGCGTTGACACCATTTACAGACGCCGCAGAGAGCCACAAGCCAAACGCCACACACAGTTACCGCCAACGACACCAGCAGCACGCTCAAAGAGAAGGAGCCTGTGAAACACACACACACACACACACACACACACACATGTTAATATCTGAGTGGAGGGGGAACAGCCTGACATTTAGACTGACGAGTGTTTATGATGTCTCTGAAGTCCTAAAGAAGGATCGATCGTTTTCATGATGCGAGCAAATGTGACTAGAGAACAAAATCAGAAAGGGGAGAAAAAAGACATTTGTAGAAGAAAAGAGAGAAAGATATGCCACTAAAAATATTCTTCAGATATAAACTGTGAGAGGAGTGGAGCCCAAAAACATACAGTACAGTACAGAGAGACCCCAAGTGGTGCTCAAACACCTGCCCTTCTGGTGTCTGACTAGATAAGTCCCGGTTTCCAAGTAGGTATGTAAGTGCATTTTATTTGTATGTAATTTTTTTATTTAGATTTGGCACATGGCATCAATTCAAACAGAACGCACAATCCGCTGCCCCTCCCACTCCTCACAGCCAGTGGAGCAGCAGTCACTGGTGACAGCCAGGTAACAATAGTGTTTACCCTAAGCTTCACATTGTTTGCCACTGCTGTCAAATTAAATCACTATTACAACCCCAAATCAGAAAAAGTTGGGACAGTTTGGAAAACGCAAATAAAAAAAGAAAGTAGTGATTTCTAAATTTACTTTGACTTGTATTTCATTGCAGACAATATGAACACAAAATATTTCATGTTTTGTCTGGTCAACTTCATGTCATTTGTAAATATGCATCCTTTCCTGTCATTCAGACCTGCAACACATTTCAAAAAAAAGTTGGGACAGGAGCAATTTAGGTCTAGTAATGAGGTAAAAGGGTTAAATAATGATGTGATTTGAAACAATGTGATGTCAACAGGTGATTGAAATTATGATTTGGTACAAAAGCAGCATCCAAGAAAGATCTAATCCTTTAGGAGCAAAGATGGGCCGAGGATCGCCAGTTTGCCAACAAATACGTGAAAAAAATTATTGAAATGTTTAAAAACAATGTTCCTCAAAGAAAGATAGGAAGAGATTTGGATTTTTCACATTCAACAGTGCATAACATAATTACAAGATTCAAGGAATCTGGAGGAATTTCAGTGCGTAAAGGACAAGACCGCAAGCCTAAGCTGAACAACCGTGATCTGCGATCCCTCAGGCGGCACTGCATCAAGAATCGTCATTCATCTATAAGCGATATCACCACATGGGCTCAGGACTACTTTGGCAAACCTTTGTCAAGTACCACAATACGTAGTTACATCCACAAATGCCAGTTAAAACTGTACTGTGCCAAAAGGAAGCCTTATGTTAACAGTGTCCAGAAGCGCCGTCGACTTCTCTGGGCTCGGAGGCATCTGGGATGGACCATCACACAGTGGAAATGTGTACTGTGGTCAGATGAATCAGTATGCTCCGGACCAAAGAAGAAAAGGATCATCCAGACTGTTACCAGCAACAAGTCCAAAAGCCAGGGTCTGTCATGGTATGGGGTTGTGTCAGTGTCCTTGGCAAAGGTAACTTGCACTTCTGTGAAGGCACCATTAATGCTGAAAAGTACATAGAGATTTTGGAGCATAATATGCTGCCTTCAAGAAGATATCTTTTCCAGGGAAGTCCATGCATATTTCAACAAGACAATGCAAAACCATATTCTGCACACATTACAAAGTCCTGGCTGCGAAGGAAGAGGGTACGGGTACTTGACTGGCCTGCCTGCAGTCCCGACGTGTCTCCAATAGAGAATGTGTGGCGCATTTTGAAGCGCAAAATGCGACAACGAAGACCCCGTACTGTTGCCCACCTTAAGACTTGTTTGCAGGAAGAATGGGACAAAATTACACCTGAAACACTTCATCACTTGGTGTCTTCAGTCCCTAAACGTCTTTTAAGTGTTGTGAAAAGGAATGGCAACATTACAAAGTGGTAAATGCTTTACTGTCCCAACTTTTTTTGAAATGTGTTGCAGGTCTGAATGACAGGAAAGGATGCATATTTACAAATGACATGAAGTTGACCAGACAAAACATGAAATATTTTGTGTTCATATTGTCTCCCATGAAATACAAGTCAAAGTAATTTTAGAAATCACTTCTTTTTTATTTTATTTGCACATTCCATACTGTCCCAACTTTTTCTGATTTGGGGTTGTACAATATCTACATAGAGCCAGCCTTACAATCAATAGCCCTAGATTAAAGGTAGGGTAGCCATTTAGGAGAGGCTTGCAATAGAAAGCTAGCTTTGGAAGCAATAACAATAGGAAGCACGCTGGTGTAAACGTCTACTTGTGAATCTCATCTTAAAGGGATAGTTCACCCAAAAAATGAAAATTCAATTAATAATTCCTCACCTAATGTTGTTCCAAACCCATAAGACTTTCACTCATCTTTGGAACCCAAATGAAGATCAAATGAGATTTCTGTCCCTTCATTGACAGTTACTTAACTACCACTGTGACGCTTCAAAAAGTTCATAAAGAGATCGTAAAACTAATCCATATATTTTGAGTGGTTTTGTCCACATTTTTTGAAGAGACTCGATCACGCTTTTATTTACATATCAACACTGATCCGCAAAATTAAACAGAAGCTCAAGGAACCTGCTTGATACAAGAACAAACCTCATTGGTTCAGGCTGAAGCTCAAACGTGATGCGTAACACGAGAATGAACCTCACTGGTTCAGGCTGAAGGTCAAACGTGATGCGTAACACGAGAATGAACCTCACTGGTTCAGGCTGAAGGTCAAACGTGATGCGTAACACGAGAATGAACCTCACTGGTTCAGGCTGAAGGTCAAACGTGATGCGTAACACGAGAATGAACCTCACTGGTTCAGGCTGAAGGTCAAACGTGATGCGTAACACGAGAATGAACCTCACTGGTTCAGGCTGAAGCTCAAACGTGATGCGTAACACGAGAATGAACCTCACTGGTTCAGGCTGAAGGTCAAACGTGATGCGTAACACGAGAATGAACCTCATTGGTTCAGGCTGAAGGTCAAACGTGATGCGTAACACGAGAATGAACCTCACTGGTTCAGGCTGAAGGTCAAACGTGATGCGTAACACGAGAATGAACCTCATTGGTTCAGGCTGAAGGTCAAACGTGATGCGTAACACGAGAATGAACCTCATTGGTTCAGGCTGAAGGTCAAACGTGATGCGTAACACGAGAATGAACCTCATTGGTTCAGGCTGAAGGTCAAACGTGATGTGTAACACGAGAATGAACCTCATTGGTTCAGGCTGAAGGTCAAACGTGATGCGTAACATGAAAATGAACCTCATTGTTCTTGCTGAAGCTCAACCTCATTAGCTGAATAAAATCCTAAATTACTATTGAAACATTTGTGTTCTGAAGATGAACAAAAGTCATATGGGTTTGGATACGAGTAATTAATGACAGATTTTTCATTTTTGGGTGAACTATCCCTTTAGCAGGTGTACATTTTTTTTTTTTTGTGCTTTGCTCTTAGTTAGACTATGGATTGTGTTTGAGAAGACAATGACACATGAAATCGAGCTCGCTACGCTAGAAGCTTCTGCAGTGGCGTTCATAATAACAAATGACACCGTAGCGTAGACCGGACTCAACATCCACTCAGGAGATCAGTTCTGAGCGAGACATGAGACACACAGAGAGACAGACAGAACAAGACAGAGAGAGAGACAGGAATGAACCTGACAAAATATGATGAATGGACACATCTGCTGATGGAGGTGTAGGGAGGAGATGGAGGGATGGATGGATAGTCGAGGGGAGGGAGGGACGGGAGTAAAGAGTGATAAACGTTTAAGATTGATCTCCCCTGTGAACTGAAGGGACAAAGCGTGATGCACTAATGCAGTCAGTGTGTGTGTGTGTGTGTGTGTGTGTGTGTGTGTGTGTGTGTGTCCATATAGTACACAGGCTCTTTGATCTGCTGTTCCAGCACAACCTTGTGAAATGAAAAGCAGAACCAAACCATCAGAAAGAGCTTCTATTCCACATCAACAATGCCATTCTGTCATAGTCTTAATAATAGAAAAGATTGTGTGGTGATTTGTAGCGTATATGTTCTCACAGATGTCCTATAGCAGAGGATTCACAGCTGTAGTTCACAACATTAGCTGAACATGATCCACTAACCACAAATGATCACAACATCAGAACCTACATCTATGGTTTTAAAGGGCCGGTTGGTTTCATGCGATTTGACTTTTTTAACTTTAGTTAGTGTGTAATGTTGCTGCTTGAGTTCAATGCAAACTGAGATATTGTCTTTTAAAGTTATGGCAGTTAATTGCCTACAAAAATGGCCGGTTTGGACTACAACGAGCTTCTTCCTGGGTTGGTGACATCATAAACCCTCGTTAGTCTCCGCAGATGTGACTTCTGCCCGTAATGGGAAGGAGCATGGCGTTCCCATTCAGTCGGTTCACTCGGTACAACACATGACTAAGGGATATCGCGCTCTAGCGCCATCTGCTGAAGACACCTTTATTCACGCCTGAAAGGCCAATGACGCATGACGACGTGGGCGGGGTCACCTGCCCACAGCATATAAATGCGGTCGTATGCGTCATCCCCTTTGTTCTTCAGCTCTTCACCGTGCTGCTAGAACACCATCACGCCACATTTTCGCAAGGGAAGCCCACAGTGGTGGTTCTTGTCGAAATGAAGGTCTAAGAGAAAGCTTCTTAGCAACAAGTTTAGCTATGCTAACTAAGGCTAATAAGTTTTTCTCAAAACAAAACGTTCAAACTTAAGCCACATTCACGATAACCCTCAGTGGTGATTCTTGTTGAAGGAAAGGCATACAAGTGTTTAGCTTGAGTTTAGTACAACTAACAAATGGCTAATACTCCTTTTCAGAAGAAATATCTGGATACCCGCCCCTGTACTATGACATGTGGGTGTTTAGGGTATACTCAGGTATACATCACACTGTCTAGTGTGTTTGGAATTGTCCGCGCTGGGCGGCTAGGCTAGAGCTCGCCAACCGCAGTACATGCTGCGCTCTACCGGCAGCTCTATCGTTCCGCTTAGCGGGGCAGTGGCCAAACAAGGCCCGCTCCTGTCTTCAGGTGGTGATCACCGGTTTCGGAGGCCACTAAAACTTGGGACGATCGAGTGTAGTGTTCACAGGGTGATTCGGTCTCGCTGGATGCGGGCGAGAAATGCTCTGAGGCTATAAATATTCAAGCAGGGCAGATCGCGGTCCCCCCAAAGTGGGTGGAAGCGAAGTGATGGTCCTTGCATGGCCTGTATTAGAGCGGCAACAAGGTTTGTCGGCAGTAACCTGCCATGATACAGAGAAGCTTGTTTGACTCCAGTAAAATCAGCGGTGCAAACTCGCCTGCCGATCTTTTGTAGAAGTAACCCTGCAAAATAGCGGGTTCAGTTTTAAGCATGTTGTGTATAACAAAACCTCATGTGTTGATTTGTCAAAACAATCAGAATGCACTGAAGCAGCTAACCTCATATTCTGTACTAACAGAGGAGGAAAATGCAAGGTCATGCATTTTGCAGCGGGGTTCCACAGGTGATGCCTGGGAATCCTCGCTGCCCGCCTCGAAGTCAAAACGGTGGCATGCGTGCGCACTAACAACACCGTGGCTTCTTCGCACGATTCCAGTGGGGCTGCGGGTTCTCTCGCGCCCCCTCTGTTTCGGCGGAGTAATCGCAACTTCGTTGGTCGTGAGGGTTTTTCCCCACTATTGAGGGGAAATCCGTGCTTTCCTCAGCAAAATGGCTATTTCAGTTTTTGCCACAAGGAAAGATGGAGGAAGAGGTATTTCAACATTAATTCCTCCTCCTAAAAAAAAAAAAAAAAAAAACCCTCTGCAGCAGTTGAGTACACAACTTAGAGTGGTTATTGTGTCAAGCTCAAAAGTGCTTGCAGTATGTCACTCGCCGTTCGACCTGTACCTCGCAAACAGAAGCGGCGTTGGCTCCACTGTGTCATCAGGGCATGAGTGTTCGCCTATTTTGGACGACCTGTTCCTGGCCGCAGACAGCAGGGAACAAGCATTGTTACAAACACAGGAGCTTGTTTTCCATCTACGATCTCTGGGTTTTTTAATAAATGTCAAAAAAAATTAAAAATAAAGAGCCCTTGGTTCCGTGTCAACGGAGTTCATATCTCGGGTTAGAGATGGATTGAGTACAGAAGACAGCTATGCTGTCAGTACGAAGAGTCGAAAATGTTCGCAGCTGCCTGAATCGGTTTCAGTGGGGCATGCAAGTGTGTTTTCGTACAAGGTTGAGACTGCTGGGGCTCATGGCCTTGATGATAGCAGTCATCCGGCTTTGTCTCCTCTTTATCCATGCGTTCCAGAGATGGGCGCTGAGCACTGGTCTGAATGCCGCATGGCATTAGAACAGACCGACAATAATCCCGTTGTGCGTTCGAGCTCTGATCCCCTGGGCATCCAGCGAGCATTTAACGGGACTCCGGGCAATGTAGGTCCCGTGCCGTATGAATATTGGAACGGACCTAATGTCCAGAGGGGGACCACGAGTCAGAGAGTGGCGCCTGCACCCTCGAATAGTGGCGCAGATCTGGGCTCGGTTCAGCAGTGCCGAGGTAGATTTTTGTTTGCGTCCACGAATAACACGCGCTGCGAGCTGTTATTCTCAATAGACAGGAGCACCCCCTGGGGGTGGATGCCCTGTCGCATGGCCCAAGACTATACTGTACATGTTTCTCTCGGGCAGCAGGGGCTCAGTGGTTCATGTAGGTTGTCTACAAACCGGAAGGTTGGCAGTTTAATCCTTGGGTCCACCTGACCAAGTGTCGAGGTGTCCATGAGCAAAACACCTAATCCCAGCTGCTCCCGACGGGTTGGATGGCACCTTACATGGCTGACATCACCGTTGGTGTATGAATGGTTGAATGTGAGGCAACATGTAAAGTGCTTTGGATGGCCATAGGGTCTGTTGAAAGTGCTAAATGCAGTCCATTTACCATACACAGTCTCTCCAAGCTTGGAGCTGATTAAGCTCCAGTTCGTACCAAGACATAATGACAGCCTACTCTAGACAGAGTGGTTCAGGAGAGTCTGGCACTGATTGTGGCCCCTCGCTGAGACAGGGTAAGCGACAAACGCGAGTACCATGTCACTGCTGGACACCATGGTGTCTTCCCCTACGCAGGGACCTGCTGTCCCAGGCAGGACGCAGATTCTTTACCCTTTAACGGGAACTGTGGTCTCCAGGACCTACATGTTGACAGAATGAGAATCTGGTTATAGCGACAAAACAGGGCGCTTGCATTTTTTGAAGCGCACCATGTTATGTCAAATTAGTGCTTGTTTGAAGTTTGGTGCAGGTGAAGATCTGTATCACCGTATCAGTGCCTGATGGAGGGGTTACTGGTTTCTTCTCTGAAAGAAATCACCCCCATTCCATACTGGAAGTCTATTGGGTGATTCAGTGTTCACGAGGGCATTAATGGTGCTGCGCTTAAGCGTGCATATTTGGTTCCTCAAAAGGGTCCGGGCATACTACATATTTCACACCGTTTCGAGTACAGTCGAGAGCGTGAGTTTTCAAAGTATACTTTATTGGCCACATTAGTGGAAAGATGCTTTTGGCCCTCCTCTCCACCTCTAGCTGGTGGGAGATGAGCGCATAATGGCGCCATTGTACTGTGGCTGCCGTCGCATCATCCACGAGGATGCTGTACACCGCTGGTGGTTGAGGAGAGATCCCGGAAATAAGCGCAAAGTGCTTTGAGTGTACGATAGTACGTGGGAAACGTGCTACATAATTCATGTCACTCACATGTGTGTTGTTGTGTGTGCACCTCTTCTGATGTTGATAATTACTTCACACAGACAGTTCATGGACTGCCGAGGAGCTCTCGCATTCCACTCTATCTCGCACACATTTGAGAGTGTGAGCTTTTCAAATATATACTTTTTTGGCCATAAAGGCCCGGGTATAATTCATTTTCCACATCCAGACGTGTCTCTGGCACAATCGAATGAACACGGATGGCCGAGTTCAATACGCGTGCAGTATAATATTTGTGACTCTTCTGTCACCTCTGTTGTTCTTGCACATGCGCTGTGGTATGCGCAGTGTCCGTCTAAGGTTGCATGTTGACGGATGTTTTCGGCTTGAGTACAGATTGTGTGTTTCTAAGTGAACTTTGTGCAAGTCCCTCGTAAGCTGTGGTATGCGCACTGTAGACCCTCCTGTTGACAATAATTATGTCACACGGATGGTACGGAGAACGCAGACATCCAAAGTATACCTGGAGCTTGGGTATGCGTTTTTAGGCTCGTTACAAACCGTAATGGTGCCGTCATGACCTGATGGTTGGTCTGGACTCTGGAGGCTAGTTGTAAACCTCTGTTTGAGCCTTTAGAAATCTTTGAATATAAGGATGCTGCCTTTTCATTGGTACGGGTATCAGTGAAGCACGTTTGGTGATCCTCATGCACTATTGATGGCTCTCAAGCTGTGCTTGGTGGTGTTGCGCCCAAACGTGGCGGATATGCCTAAAAGGCATGTTGGTAGTATACGCTCTCGTTCGAGCGGCCTGCCTTGTAAAATCTCTGACTTAGAGGAAGACAGGAGACTTGCTTTGTGCTTGTGCCATTTGCAAGTTGTATGCAGGTGCATTGGGCAGTTGTAGGCTATGCACTTGCCTGACCAGCCTTTTTGTCATGATTTCCAACTCAGCACATGGGGAGCCGCTATCTAAGCGATGTCTTTCACATGGGATTATACAAGCTATTTCTATAGCATGTATGGAGTTGGTTCTGCCTGGAAGGGTGTGAGCACTCTACGAGGACATGAACATTTTAGGGGCTTGGTTTGAGATTTTGCGCGGATGCCAGCTAGGCATTACTACGCACGTTTTGTCCGGTTTACCCGGCGTTAACTACAGGCCGTTTTTTCCCTGGGAAATGGGATATGTGGCGGTGCTGGTCCCTTACGTTTAGTTCAGCGACTTCGCGGGGCGTGTATATATGTCCCATAGTCATGTGTTGTACCGAGTGAACCGACTGAATGGGAACGTTGAGTTATGCATATAACTACTGTTCCCAGAAGGAGGGAAACGAGGTACAACACCTCTGGGCCCCGCGCAGTCGGAGGCCCGGTGAAGAGCTGAACTGAACAAAGGGGATGACGCATACGACCGCATTTATATGCTGTGGGCAGGTGACCCCGCCCACGTCGTCATGCGTCATTGGCCTTTCAGGCGTGAATAAAGGTGTCTTCAGCAGATGGCGCTAGAGCGCGATATCCCTTAGTCATGTGTTGTACCTCGTTTCCCTCCTTCTGGGAACAGTAGTTATATGCATAACTCAACGTTTCCGGACAGCCTGTGCTTGGCACTTCAGCCAATAAAAATACAGGAAACTACATTTGGCCATCTAACCAATCTAAGACCATCGCGTTTTTCAGAGGGATGGGCTTCAAAGAAGCAGGAGGCAAACGAGTTGTTCAAAGGACAGTGGAGACAGCGGTGTGGAATAAAGGGAGAATAGAAGAAAATACGGCGTTAAAAAAAAACAGAAGTATTAAGAAATGTTAAACTGCGCCCCATACACACAACAAAGCCTAGAAAAAACCCACCGAACCACCCCTTTAAACCACACAAACATGTTCAGGGCTCGACATTAACGCTTGTCCGGGACAAGCTGATTTTTTGAAGGGACAAGTGAAAAAGGATTTTACTTATCCAACGGACGAGAGCCTGATTTAAACAAAAAATAACTAGCGAATCACCAAAACGCAAGAAGGATTGTGCATTCATTTAGTGTAAGTGGCGATCGATAGTGGATGATAATTTATAATGAACTGACGATAACAAGTTTGCGCTGTTGACGCTCGTGCAGCCTCTCGAGGAGAAATCACAACACTAGAGCATTTAAGCTGTTTCCTGAATACCACCACGACTGAAAATGACACTGCTTGCATATGACAGATTCATAAACAATTAATTAACATTCACTAACATTCACTTAACGTCACTTACATTTTAGATGCAATATTGAGTGCTTTTGTTGATTTCAGCAGCGAAAATCGTTCATTTGCAGAACCGTAACGCGTCTCACAGCAACAAGTGTGTTACTGACCGATTCAGTGTTCGAATGAATCGTTTGAATGAACGACTCAATGGCTGACTCATTAAGACGGCCACCTGCTGCCACCTACTGGAGGTTTAGTTTCATGTTTAAACATACTTTTCAACATTTCTTTTCTGTCTATTAAAAACTGCAAATCTATAAACATTATTTAATGCAGTTGTAATTTTTCAGTGTAAATTATTTAATGTTATTGTTAACAGCCCTTATAGTTTCTAAATTTAATTTAATGTATTGATCAAATTTAACAATACAAAATTAAACCTGAAGCATAGCCTATATTTAATAAGATTAGGGAGGAAATGCCCTTTATAAAAGATAAAAATATCACAAATTTAAAATGATTCAATAAAAAAAAAATTCACAAATTCACAGATTTAAAATATGTCAAAGCTGAACATATTGCTGAGAACACTGGTGAGAATATTGCTTCAGAATAAATTATAGTTACAACACACACACACACACACACACACACACACACAATTAAAAAGATGTCAAACTTTTTTCCGGACAAGCAAATTTTTTACTCGGACAAGTGAATGAGCGATTTACTTGTCTAAAGGACAAGCACATGAACCTGCTTAATGTCAATGTTGTTGTCAAATGTTTATCTTTCTTTAAAGTAAACCTCACTTGTGTATTTTATCTACATTCAGACATCCACTTTTGTATTTCACTTTCTCTCTCTCTCTCTCTCTCTCTCTCTCTCTCTCTCAGCGCAGTTAAAATCAGACAGTGAAGAAGTTGTTCTGGGAAAGGATTGTGTCTTCTCTATCTCTTTCTAACAGACACTCTCACACATAAGAATGAAAAACGATTATGAAACGCCAGATGACTTAAGGCCCGTTCACACCAAGGATGATAATTACAAATATAATTGTATTATATATTATTAGTATTATTTTATTTTATATTTTTTATTATTAATATTATTTATACAAATGTTATTATAAATTATTACATAATTATATATAATATTATTAATGTTGTTGTTGACATTCATGATATATATACATCAATCAATCATAACATTATGACCGGTGAAGTGAATAACACTGATGATCTCTTCATCACGGCTCCTGTTAGTGGGTGGGATATATTAGGCAGCAAGTGAACATTTAGTCCTCAGAGTTGATGTGTTAGAAGCAGGAAAAATGGGCAAGCGTAAGGATTTGAGTGAGTTTGACAAGGGCCAGATTGTGATGGCTAGACGACTGGGTCAGAGCATCTCCAAAACGGCAGCTCTTGTGGGCTGTTCCCGGTCTGCAGTGGTCAGTCTCTATCAAAAGTGCTCCAAGAGGAACAGTGGAGAACCGGCCACAGGGTCATGGGCGGCCAAGGCTCATTGATGCACGTGGGGAGTGAAGGCTGGGCCGTGTGGTCCGATCAAACAGAAAGATAAACATCACATTTTCATTTTTGGGTGAACTATCCCTTTAACTACACTTTCTGGAGGACACAGCCAGTGCCTTTCTCCAGTGACGGCCATTCCAAACAAATGCTGTGATCTGACAAACTAGCCACATGTTTCCCAGACAGCAGAGGCTCCGACTGTTGAAGCGGCTCACGCTGGACTGCTGACAAGACTGAGTGCCTGCTGCCCGCTGAGCAAACTCACAGATACGAGCACCGCTGGGCGCCCCCACACACACACACACACACACACGGCTCCCTGCTGAAACAGCTGATTAGGGCCAGAGCAGACAAACAAACACTCCACAAAACAACACAGGTGCAGGTCTGGGATCAGAGAACGGCAGACGTGACTCTGTAAAGCACTGAGCAATAAAACCTATTTCTTGCAGATGAAGGAACTTACACTGATTTTGCAGCGACAAAGCAGATCATCTTCAGTGAGAGCTGCAGATTTATGGGGTGAGTCATAAATAAATGCACATTGAATTTAGAAAATAGAAAACCGACTCGCAAATAAAAAGAGATTTGCACATAATCCAGTCCAAAATTAAGAAATTTAAAATGTGAATACAAATGTAAATTAAATTTAATAAAAAAACATTAATCAAATATTTATATTATTAAGAAATTACTCGATTTTATTATAAAATGTTATTATATACCTTAGATAATTATATATATTATATATATATATATATATATATATATATATATATATATATATATATATATATATATATATATATATATATATATATATATATATATTAATTAGTGCTGTCAAATTGATTAATCATAATTATTATTATATACAATTGTTGTTATTATTCTTATTCTTCTTCTTCTTATTATTATTATTATTATTATATAAAAAGTATTATAATTACATTTTAAAACTGAAAAATAAATAAATAAATAAATGAAATAAAAACATAAAAACCTTGCCTTATTCTTTCATTCAAATTAATTTGTTTTAATAATCATTTTTACAGTTAGGCCTACAGTAAAAATGTTCATGAAAAAATCCCCTTTCGTGTGGTTTGACGTCAGGCTATAAACCTGTGGCCTTCATTAAAAAACAACCTTCACCTTTATCTGAGAAAGACATGAGCTGTGTGTGTGTGTGTGTGTGTGTGTGTGTGTGTGTGTGTGTGTGTGTGTGTGTGTGTGTGTGTGTGTGTGTGTGTGTGTGTCTCACACACACATATACACACGTTGTGTTTTCATGTTTCATGGGGACTCTCCATATATGGTTTTTACATTGTACAAACTGTATATTCTCTCCCCCTACACAAACCCTCCTCCCTAATCCTACCATCACACAAAACTACAGGCAAAAAACATCACTTTATTATTGATGATCTGTTTTCCTCAAGGGGACCAAACAATGTCTCCACACTGACACGGATTTCGGATATTGCCATGTTTGTGGGGAAACGTTGTCCCCATAATGCAGGGTATACCAGTACACGCACACTCTCTCACACACACACGGTATTATCGGAGTCTTTCATTAGAGTGTGTGTCAGTGTAATCGCGGCTGACCCCGGGGAGACGAAGAGAAGAACGGGAGGATGAAGGTCCGTCAGCGCCTCCGGGCCGGAGAGCAATACGGGTGATGAAATCTGAACGAGAGAAACGGTCCCCGGTGAAGGACACACACAACCCAAGCCCAGTATTTGATCATCTAAATAGTGTGCAGTTAGCAGAACGCGACAGACGGAGGGCGATAAGGAGAAGTTTGGTTATTGTTTTCTGTCTGAAGATAAGGCTCATCTCAGAGGAGCGCCGGCTGTCCGTTCGGCCGCTTTATGCGATTGTAATCGGTGATGTATTGAGAAGAAGTCTCGCTGTAATATTCCGGAAAGCTCACAGGCCGTGAGTCTGCACCGATCACAGACGGCCCGTATAAAACAGGCCATAACTCGCCCTCTAAAGAGCAGAAATAACCAAACGCTCACAGCTTATTCAGACAAACTCCACAGTGTAGACGCGTGAGAGGAGACGAGAGGAGAGCCCACGGGAAATAAACGCCTCGAACTAGAGCTTTTTAATATCCCAACTGTTTCTTCTGGACAACTATAGGAACATAACCAGCTCATAGTTCACCTCAAAATCAGAAAAAATATATTATATAATTTTTAGATATTAAAGATATTTTCAATTTTGAGACATTGTTTTTATGACAATTGAGCACATTTCCTCCGAATTCATATTACTATAAATTAATAAATATTGTTTGATGTTATTATTAATATTAATATAATGTTTATTGTTTTATTTTATCATTAATAGAAGTAATAGGCCTACTATAATAACCATATTCAATAGTTACATAAAATGTAAGTACTATTAGGTAAATTGTTAAAACAGTATACTATTATTTTAGGAATTTTTGTTTTATATTATTATTATTATTATTATTAATATTATTATTATTATTATAGACATAAAAACAATAATATGTAATGTTTTATTTTATTATTAATAGTAGAAGTAGTAGAAACAGTAAAATAATTAATAACTTAATTTATTCATTACATATTGTATTATAAGTAATTTTCGGTAAATTATTTAAATAGTATTATTATTATTTTATGAATACTTATTGTTTTATATTATTATTTTATAAATAATAATAACAATAATATAAAATATTTATTTATTATAATATTTAGTTATTTTATTTATATATTTAATTTGTATTAATAATAATTCTAATAATAAACATAAAACAATAATAATTAAAAAGTATTTTAATAATTTCATATATTTATTGTTTTATATTAATACTCTTATTAGTAGTAGTAAAAATAATAATATAACGTAATAATTACATTTAATTTGTCATTTTTAGGTAAATTATGTATAGATTTTGCTGATAATAAAAAATAAAATCACCAAAGAGGAAAATTAATGAGAATTTGGGGGAGAACACATGAATGGTCCTAAAATAGGCTTCATTTTCTTTGTGTAAAATTTCATTTCTTATCATTTTTCTTTTGATTTGGGCATAAAATGTGAGTTTTCATGAGACTCACTCACCCAATGAAATGAAACAAATGGAGTCTCCTCAGCAATCTCCAACTGTGCTCAAATCTCAAGATGAGCTCAAACATCACTCATCAAAATCTCCTGATATCACGTGAGTCATAAAGCTCTTTACATTGACTTCTTGCGTCTATATTTGTCATTTTAGGAGAAATGAATGGTACACACTGAATGAAACTAAAGTGAGAACATCCACCTCAATGTTCTGTGTGTGTGTGTGTGTCTCTGCGTGAGATCCTGAGTGTATTAGTCTTATCAGAGGTATGAGAAGATGATTAGAGCTGAAGTGCATTAGTGTCACACACACACACACACACAAACATCTATTAGTTCCCTGATTGACTCGTAATGATTTACTGGCAGTATAGTTGGGACTCAGCGCGCTGCGGCTTCATACTGCGCTCATGCTCTTTAGGAACAACATACGTCCTCCTTATTACCTCGCCATGACTGGACGAGTCAAAAAAAGCCATTGTTGATTTGTAAATGAGTCTACACTGCAGTTTAGATTCAGTACGGCTTATTGTCAGATTAGGGAGGAACGTCGGTGAGTTTTCCAAAAAATTAATCCTATTTTAATCATGATCTTGCACGATTAAGTCTAATTGTCTGAGATATTTCCCCACTGGTTATTTATCCAGGAGTTTCATTGGACACGTGGTTGCCAAATGTCAAGAGTTTAAATCCCCCAAATAGAACTTCTCGCTTAAAGGGTTACTTTAGCGATTAGCATATGGCTTTGTATCAGTAGAAACCCTGGAGTATATTCAAATGATTGTGCTTTCCCCCCTCATATCCCCCTGAGACAAGAGATTTATGCATTTTATTTCTGGAAAAATTCCTCCTATGATGCAAATTGACGATATTTGCATCATAGGAGGAATGTTTGGCCAAAGGCTAAAGACTACAGTCAGCAGAGGGAGCCATTTCCGCATGTTTTGAACCTGCGCATGAGGGATGGAGATCACACTCAGAGCACAGCTTACAGCTACAGGCACTCGTTTAAACGGAGCTATGGTGAGCAATGTAAGTGTTTTAACTTCTCAAATTAATTTCTATGAATGTTAAGCTTGTAAAGGCATGAACTGAAACGCGCCAGACTGAACTCGCGTTGTGTATGTATGCCGCGAGTGTAGTCGCGATTACCTCAGCTCTCATCACGAGAGCTCATTAATCTCACTCCTGCAGTTAGTGCTCAGTGCTGTGAGACTCGCGCGGCGACTCACTCATTATATTGAACACACACGTTCAGTTTTTAATTGTAGTGTCTTCTCCAACTCAGTCACAGTAAACAAGTTGGTGGCTTTGGAAAATGGCCTCACAGGGCAGCGAAGCATTCTGGGAATTGTAGCCTTTCATCCCCATGAGAAAAATACATTTTCTGTCTTTTCTCAGTCTAGAAGAAACCAAATTCAAAAATAATTTCACATTTCTACTTCATGGATGACCCAGTTTAAATACAGGTTCATCTTCCCAGCGCTGAAGTACCCCTTTAAATTGATAGATTTTCTGCCCGGTGTTTTACTTGAGCTTGACGATCTGAAGACACTGGCGCACACATGTAAGCTGGAGTTTAGTGTTCTCCACAGTCATATTGTGCACTAATCCAGATCCATTTGGAGAAGGATCTTTTTCTCTATGTTTTGGCCCTCCGTTCACACTCAAAAACTGAGCTTTTTTAAAGACGCTCTCCAAGTGGACACATTTGAAAAGGCGTTGTAAAAGCGTCTGTTTTTGAAAACCATGATGCATGTTGAGTCATGTGACACATCTGTTACTGATACTGCCTGCTGAGTGTTCACTTACTGTAGATATGTTACTTTGTACCATCTTCATATTACAGTCCCCCAAAGATGACCAAAAACGTCCTTACAATTGCTGTCCTGCAGAAAAACATGAGGACAAGTACGACTTGGACCAGACAAGGAAGAGACTTTACTAAAGAAATTATCGTGCCAGAAGTATATCTAGCTTAATTCGCTTAATGCTAATTCCAGTTGGGGAGAGTGGGGGTAAGATGAGCCAGTGTGTATATTGACCCACCCCCATTTATCTCAGCAACTGTGCACTTTTATTGTCGTGTGACCATATGTTCAATTCAGCATTTATTTAATTTTACTCAAACTCACAGTTTAGTCTGTTTTTGTGAACAACTTTGGTGTTTAATATATTGTTTCAGAAATGCAAACAATAAAAGATATTTCAACGCCATTTGGTTGGTTTTAGGTTGTTTAAGAAAATAAACATGACTATTTGTAAAAAGGAAATGTAAAGTCGTTTTATAAAGAGGGAAATTATTTTAAAATTACCACTCAGTGAGATTGCTGTGATGACCACTAGAGGGCACTCCACCCTGGAATGTAATTTCATCAAAGACTACATTACCCATAATCCTTTGCTCAGACTCATCAGCACTCATTGTTTACACCTCATTGCCTATATCTAGCCATTCACTGGGAGATTTTCTATTACGAACCGCTCCAAGCCTTGAAAGGTTGAAGATCCAAATGAAGCTTTTATTAGAGGGAAAATCCAGACACGTAATCCAAAACTCAGGCAATATCCAGGCAGGCAATCCAAACAAGGCAGTGGACAGAGGCAGAAGGGTAATCCAAGAAACAGGCAAGAAATCCAAAAACCAAGAGACAAGAACCAGGAAAATGCTCGGCGATGCCGTGTAATGATAGGGTGAACAGGCTAGATATAGCCTGAGGTAAATGAGACACAGGTGTAAACAATGAGTGCTGATGAGTGCAGGCAAAGGATTATGGGTAATGTAGTCTTTGATGGAATGAACGCTGTGGTAATCATGGACACTCTCACTGGTGATAGATGGTCAGTTTACATCTAGAAGGCGAAATTTACTCATTTATTCAGATTAATTTACCCCTAACTTTGGTAAATTAAGCCACAGGAATATTGTTTTTTATAAGAAGCCATATTTTTAGAGCCCTTTGTCATAGATGCATTCTGATCCATTAAAATGATAGGAAATTACTTTTCTACTTTCATTGTACTTCTGCCTAATTTTATTTTAAGGAGCACATAAGTAAAACATGGCTCATCTTACCCCATTTGTTCGCCAACATGTATATTTTTATACATGTTGACAACAATAAACTTTCCTTTATTGCCTAATCCCACCTAACAGCACCAATACCATCGTCTCTCTTTAATTTCGGCATGTCTGAAAGCTGCTCCTATTGGTCAAATTGTGGATTGGCCGGAAAAAAATGAAACGTAGTCTTTCTGTCACAACATCAGCGCCAATTGTTGTCCACTATGACACAATATACGAGATAAAGCGACCAATCACAACAACACCCTACGTCAAACAGATCGTGCTGATATTGAGTAGTCTGAACCTGGCAGAAATCTGCAAGCAAATCTCAGTGATGAACCGTAATAAATCCAAACATGAATCTCAACTACACTCTTTGTGATTGTGGATGCTGAATAAATGCATGCCCTATGGCACAATACACATTCATTTTGGGGTTTTTTTAATAGAAATTTGTTAATACTCTGGAGTTGTTGGAGTTAATATAAGGACTTTCACTTGTTTAGTTAGTTTTGATAATGTACAAAAAGTTGTTAATTAATTTATATAAAAATAAACCACCAGGAAACTAGATGAGGTAAATTAAAGCAATTTTGGAGCAAAACAATCACATTTAACCCTTACCATGCAGCCCTAATCAAAATATTATTATAACCATCATGGACGCCACTAAAGATCTACAGTATGTGAACGGCGTCAGTGTTGTGGCCGCTGGGGATTGTGGGTAGGCAGCGAGCGGACGACACTAAACCGTGGTGACATGTTCCAGCTTCATGAAGGCAGTTTGTCACTGGACTCTGACCCGACGGTTTCCGCCGCACTCCTGCGGGAGAGGTGAGCGGATCTGATGGGAGCGGTGAGGAACTCTGACAGCAGTCCAGGATGTTTTGAACTCTGACACGATGATCAAGTTTGTGTCGCTGCATACAGTCACATTTTATGTCATGTAACTGAATTAGCGTCACTGAAATAAGAGCGTCAGCAGGCGCCATACAGTACATTATTCATCATCATTATAATGCATACTGTGCTTTATATACCTTCATACTGCCTACTGAGTTTGTCACTAACAATAGACAAAACAAGATGATAAAAACGTTTTTGATTTTTTGTATACCGGTATATATATATATAATGTGTGTGTATGTATATATATATATATATATATATATATATATATATATATATATATATATATATATATATATATATATATATATATATATATATATATATATTTACATTTAGGCATGACCCATTTAGGCATGGACTCCACTAGACCCCTGGATGGAGGACTCAAGGTTTCCCAGCAGAACATTGCCCAAAGCATCACACTGCCTCCACCGGCTCGCCTTTTTTCCCATAGTGCATCCTGGGGCCATGTGTTCCTCAGGTAAGCGACACACACACACCCGACCATCCACGTGATGTAAAAGAAAATGTGATTCCTCAGACCAGGCCACCTTCTTCCATTGCTCCGTGGTCCAGTTCTGATGCTCACGTGCCACTGTTGGTGCTTTCGGCGGGGTCAGCGGTCAGCATGGGCACCCTGACTGGTCAGCGGCTATGCCGCCCCACACACAACAAACTGATGCTCTGTGTATTCTGACACCTTTCTATCAGAACCAGCATTAACTTCTTGAGCAATTTGAGCAATAATCAACAATTGTTTGATCGGACACGGCCCAGCCTTCGCTCCCCACGTGCATCAATGAGCCTTGGCCGCCATGACCCTGTGGCCGGTTCTCCACTGTTCCTCTTGGAGCACTTTTGATAGAGACTGACCACTGCAGACCGGGAACAGCCCACAAGAGCTGCAGTTTTGGAGATGCTCTGACCCAGTCGTCTAGCCATCACAATCTGGCTCTTGTTAAAAAAAACTCGCTCAAATCCTTACAGTTGCCCATTTTTCCCGCTTCTAACACATCAACTCTGAAGACAAAATGTTCACTTGCTGCCTAATATATCCCACCCACTAACAGGAGCCGTGATGAAGAGATAATCACTTTACCTGTCATAATGTTACGCCAGATCGTATTATCTTGGACAGAAAGATAAATATTTTTTGCCATATAAGATGTGTCTGTGTACATGATAAAAAATTATTTTACTAACTTCTAATGATTTTACAACTTATCCCCTAAATCTTAAACTTTACAGTTCAAATACTACACACGTTTGAGCTGAATGATTCATCTAAGTGTTTTTTTTTACTTATAAGCTTCACATTTTGGCTCTTAAATCCTTCAAAATTTATCCCAATGTGCTATGGCTAAATCCTAACAATTACACACAAAAATGGTGATTAAAAAACTGCTATATTTCAGCCAAATTAAATAAGAAATAAAAGAAAAAAGAAAAGTTATAAGCAGACCTTCAGGGGTAAAAATAGTAAATAAATAAATGCATGATATGAGCACTAAAAAATCTTTTTCCCAGAGTTGAAGCTCAATCCCTCTCTCTCTCGCGGTCATTTGTGGGTCATATGATATTTCAATTTGCCATGCTGAATCACTTGATCTGACTAAAGGATTTGATAATGAAGCAAATTACACTTCCAGGGAGAAAGCGAGTGAGAGATCTGTGTAAGAAGGTGAAACAGTCCATCTGTAGTCTGGAGCTGAAAACGAGATGTTCGCCTATCTGCTAAGCATCCAGAGCACTTAGCAGTGACGCTCTTATGTAATCTGCTTGTTCCTCTTAAAAATTCAAAGCGGTTAGTGCACACGCTCAGCTTACTGAGCTGCAGCACTTGTGGCACTTAAACATAAAAAGGCCAAAAATAAAACAATAATAAACTAGATTTTAGGCGTACTCCAAAGGCGTATCTTGATGGCGGCTTGATTTCGCGGAGCTTTAATTATGCCCCAGACAAGCGTTTCCGGACCGTTTTTTTCTAGTCACGAGGATGTGTGTTAACGCTGTTTTATCATATTAGACATTTGAGGGTTTTGAAAGTTATGTTATAATGCAACTTTATTTGCCAAAAATACTGCGACACCCTATAGGACAATTCACCATGACGTCACAGCAGTAATAAACGTTCTTCCGGGTGGCAAAAGCCGAAGCGTTCCTATGGCAACGCTAGTAAATTGCTTGGGATTCAGACCAAGTTAACATGATTATTGAGGGACGGATTAACTAATTCAGGAGACAGCAATACATGAAATGCCTAACATGGTCCAGTAGATGTAGCGCTAGTCTAATACCATACTTTTTAAATGAGCCTCAGCCTACCATTGAGTAGTAATTTAGACTGTTGCTGTTTGAATTACAATATGTTAGACCATCGTAGATGGTCTATTTCCCTGTTATCTAACTATTTACCTGTTCTCTGCTTTTCAACAAATCATTTGCACACATTTTTTCTTTATTTTTTGTATCTGAAGCTATAGCAGCAACATTGAAAGCTCTGGTGTCTGTGTTTAACACGAAAGCTTGTGTGATCGCGGCCGGTGTCATGACAAATCATGTCCCCCTGTGAAATCGTGTCCGCAAGGACCCCAAGAGCGATTCTATTGGCTGAAAGAAATTTTAATAGGTAATCTGTTCAGAGCCTGATTACAATTCTTACACAATCGCGTTTTGATTTTTGCTGTTTAAATTGTGTTAAAATAGTCTTTAATGTCTTACAAAGCATGTTTCATGTATTAGTAGTATATAACTGAAGCTATAAGTGCTTATATAAGTATATAATTCAGAACATGTTTTTGCTCCCATTATAGCAATCAATTAAATATTTTAAATAAATGTTTTGCGTGTGTACTTATTATGGCAATGAATTCATAGTTTATTAGTTTATTATTTATTTATTTTCAAACAATTAATTGTCCAGAACCATGCATAACAACTTTTGATCAGGCATTTAAAACCGCTACCAGCGGACACGATTTCACAGGGGGACAGGATTTGTCATGACACCGGCTCGCGGTGCAAACAGTCGTGCCGTGTACCAGCTGATTTGATGCGATGATCAACTTAAATGACTCGTAGCATCTGCAATATCTCACGACGAACTTCGGATGTTAAAATATGTTGTACTTATCATTTTATATGGAGCTAATCGCTACACCTGTTAGCAGTCATAATGTAAACATCAATTATTGATATAAAATAGCCGAAATCACATGAACAATCACACAAAAACCTTATTCCATAGTTATCGTGTGTTTATTAGCTTCTTAGTTCACGCGTAAAACAGACTCGTTCTTCACAGAGCCAGAAATGTCCGAGACAGCTGCGAGCGCGTCATGCGAGGGCGGTGTTGAGCAATATCAAAAGACTGACAGATGAGAGGACGAATGAACGCCTGATGACTGATATCCGATGCATATCATTAAGAAGAGACAGAGAGAGGTCTGCGCATGTTTTAACTCTTTTATGTTGAATAATTCCGTGAGAAATGAATAGAAATGGTATTCTGTATGACGAAAATATTTTGCAAACGTGCTATGTCGATATTTCTCCAAATATGAGGACTTTTGAATTAAGAGCTAAACTGAAAGCTGTTCTTTGCGATCTCTGTGAACACAAATGAACCAGTGCAGACGAGAGAGAATGAACGTGCGTGTGAAAATCTATTCAAAATATCGTTCATAACGGATCGATTATAATGCGATTATAATGCACTCCTGACATAAATTAAAAAATGAATGTCACTGCAACCCAGGTTTATCATAAACAGTGTTCAAATATCGAAGCTGGAGTCTTTAATCTTTCTGATGATACTGAGTTTGTCCAGATAAAGTAATATAGAGTGATGAGCAGTGAATGTTGAACAATAGTAATCTGAGGCCGTATGATCTTTGAATCGTAAGGGGTTAAAAGAGATCTAAAGTTTACTAATATTAGTCTCGAATTTCCCCAGCTGAAGACAATTATGCTCTGCTATGATTTTGTCGATGGACCGTTTTGAGAATACTTCTCTGTAGCGCCACTTTTGACGACGTCCACTCGCTTTAGCCTCCTCATCCACAGGTTTTGCTGGATATATTTACTTCTTTCTGAATGAAATCAATACAATTCTACACCTTTTGCTGTATATCGGACGGCGCAACCCCAAACACAACACGTTTTCGTCATAGTTTCAACTTTAATCAACAGCAATGTTCTTAACTATGTAACCGTTTACAGTAGCCGGCTGATCTCTTCAGTTTGTCAGTAGAAGCCGCTCGCCTTCTACCACCCGGAAGTGTCTTGAGGCGATTGTTTACAAACATTCTGAAATGGTCTATACAAATCATTGAATTCAGGTGTCCAATCACGTCCATGGCCACAGGTGTATAAATCAAGCACTAGGCGTGCAGACGCTTCCACAGACATTAGTGAAAGAATGGGTCGCTCTCAGGAGCTCAGTGAACTCAAGCGTGGTACCGTGATAGGTTGCCACCTGTGCAATAAGTCCATTCGTGAAATTTCCTCACTACTAAATATTCCACGCTCAACTGTTAGTGGGATTATAACAAAGTAGAAGAAATTGGGAACAACAGCAACTCAGTCACGAAGTGATAGGCCACATTCAATCATAGAGTGGGGTCAGCGCATGCTGAGGGTCACAGTGCACAGAAGTCACCAATTTTCTGCAGAGTCAATAGCTCCAGACCTCCAAACAACATGTGGCCTTCAGAGTAGCTCAAGTTCAGTGTGTAGATGAGCTTCATGGAATGGGTTTCCATGGCCGAGCAGCTCATCCAAGCCTTACATCACCAAGTGCAATGCAAAGCGTGAGATTGATGAAAAGCAGCTTACTTGTTTATTGGTGTTTTCAGATCATCCGCGCGAAAGAGAGCTCCCGTGCATATGGTTGCCAGGTTGGACATGTTTAGGTAAAACACCGGATGTATTCTTTTCACAGAAAAGCTTCTGTTTGGGGGATTTAATTACTGAAATCTGGCAACTGCACAAACGCGATGATCTGAAAACACCAACAAACAAGTAGCCTGCATTTTATCAATCTCCATTTGAGATGTTCTGCTTAAAGTGTGTCATTCAGTCTGTCTGTGTTCTGTCAGGACGGTCAGGACTCACAAGTCGCTTCACTGAACTGCAGTGAGCTGCTGAAATAAGCCAATCAGAGCTCAACATTAATATTCATGACTCTTCCAAATAAGGAAAAAACAGCATTACATCATAGGGACAATTTCTAGGGTTGTAAATGGACCTGTAAAACTGTATCTGGACATTTTTTTTCCTTAAATAAGCCACTTACCCTCTATGTAGATATCAGAGAACAATTTAACATATTGTTTTAACTCATTATAGGGCAACTTTAAAGCAGAGTGATAAACGGAGTCCAATGATTGTAAAAGGGCCTTAGTGTATTTCTTTAAAAAAACGTCTCCATAATCTAAGACAGGTAAACCTTGTGGAAAGCCTTTCCAGAAGAGATGAAGCTGTTATAGCTCCATATTAAACCCTACGGATTAAGAATGGGATGTCATTGAAGTTCATTTGCATGTAAAGGCAAAATCCCCAAAACTTTTGGCAATAGAGTGGAGGTCGATATTAGGCATGAAAACTAAATTTAAACTTGACTAACTGTGTTGAGCTGTATAACAATGACGAGTTTTCTGTCAATGAATGTATCCAAACAGTTGCTCCTCTGTCTAATAAATCACAAAATATATTAAAGCGTCTTAGGTCAAAACATGGTAAACATTTGTAATAATGTAAGTACACAAGTCAACAAAATATAGGCATTGCTCTAGGGGTTTTTGGATATTTTAATCCAAAAATCTTACATATTTTTGCCTTTAAATTGTAATAATATTTCACAATATTACTAATGTTTTCTCAAATAAATGAGCATAAGAGACTCTTATAAGAAGCAACCCCAAACTTTTGAACAGTAGCGTATTCAGATCTAAATGATACTAGTTTTGGAGGTTTATTTCAATCCCTATCCCTGAGCTAATCTAATCATGCTTACCATGCAAAAAAAAAAACATTTGTGTTATTTACATTACCCATGATGCATTTCGACACCTTCGCACAGCATCGAGAACAGAATCAGACAAATAGTCCTCTGCCATGACCTATTCAATGACATGCATTGGTTGTGTACGTGTGCCCATTGTCTCTCTGTTATCAAGTTTAATAGGACCATCTGATGCACGAATCACTGAACCGGAACACTGGACCGTGAGCAGCCACAAGGTTTTGCCTCGGGACGAAAACAAACGCAATTCATGTGACAGAACTGGCAGATCCAGAGCGTTACGTAACCGCGCGCCGCATCGCTGACCACTGTGGTGGTTATTAAACGAGCGTAATCTTAAATTAAAACACCTAAATGAAATAATTAGACCCGTGCTGCGGGCTCACGGGAATATTAATTAATTCCAAGACAGAAGGGGTCTGAATATCTCAAATATTTTTAATTTGGCCCTTTAAAACTTGTTTCCTCTTGTGGCCGTTCTGGAACGTGATGCGCCTGCTTGGTTCTTTTGGCTGGTTGTCATGGACACGGTAATTTAATCTGTTCCCCGGCTGGTCACGTGACCCTCACATCCCATGTGTGATCTTACCAACACTTGACTGACAGCTTTAATGCTGGGTGTGTGCGTGCGTGTGTGTGTGTGTGTGTGTGTGTGTGTGTGTGTGTGTGTGTGTGTGTGTGTGTGTGTGTGTGTGTGTGTGTGTGTGTGTGTGAGAGAGAGAGAGAGAGAGAGAGAGAGAGAGAGAGAGAGAGAGAGAGAGAGAGAGAGAGACAGACAGACGGGAGGAAGGAAGGAAGCACATGGAAATTATGGAACTACAGCAGCGCTGGGTGGCTGTAAATGAAATGGCTTATGTACTGTAAAAAAAACACCAACAGATCCGCCACTTCCTGCTAAACATCCTCCGTACATGGCAGTTATTAAATAGACTTGACCTAAAATAGAAACCGCTTCTGTGTAACATTTTAAATGAGGTTTTGAGGCATGGGCGAGGCTAGCCCCTAAAAAGGACCTCATCACCCCTAAAACTTGGAGTAAGAAATTGTGTTATTTAAAAATTGTTTTAGTCTTTTACACGGTTAAATAATGTCCAAAACATACTCCGTAGTTTGTGTTTTAAAATGTATGTGTTAAGGAAGAAAATGAAAACATCCCCGCATAGCAAATGGTGTCATCCTCTTCTCTTCTCTAGGGTACATGTGTCTCTAGGTTGGTGGCAGTGGGGCTCATCGGGTGCTCAGCACCCCTAAAGCTCTGACCCTAGAATCACCCCTGTTTTGAGGATTCTGTGAAAGTCAAATAGGTTGAATGGAATTTTGGAATAAGAGTTCATTGTACTATGAAAACCTACTGTAACTTACAAAACTTCCCACAAAAAAACAACATCATTTGCAGTAATGTTGGGCGTGACATCACAGCAATGGATAGATTAAGGCCGCCCACATTTACATGCCATGCCCATATATGGTGCTGACCTGGTGCTGAAAAAAAAAACTTATGAATACAAGGGCAATCCATGCATTTTGGAGAAATTATAATTATATATACTGTATATACAGTATATACACAGTGGGTACGGAAAGTATTCAGACCCCTTTACATTTTTCACTCTTTGTTATATTACAGCCATTTGCTAAAATCATTTAAGTTGTTTTTTCTCATTAATATACACACAGCACCCCATATTGACAGAAAAACACAGAATTGTTGACATTTTTTGCTGATTTATTAAAAAAGAAAAAGTGAAATATCTCATGGTCCTAAGTATTCAGAGCCTTTGCTCAGTATTTAGTAAAAGCACCCTAATGATCTTATACAGCCATGAGTCTTTTTTTGGAAAGATGCAACAAGTTCTGGATTTGGAGATCCTCTGCCATTCCTCCTCCAGATCCTCTCCAGTTCTGTCAGGTTGGATGGTAAACGTTGGTGGACAGCCATTTTCAGGTCTTTCTAGAGATGCTCAATTGTGTTTAAGTCAGGGCTCTGGCTGGGCCATTCAACAGTCACGGAGTTGTTCTGAAGCCACTTCTTCGTTATTTTAGCTGTGAGCAAGATGGTCATTGTCTTGTTGGAAGGTGAACCTTCGGCTCAGTCTTCTGCAGAGGTCCTAAGCTCTCACTCTGGAGAAGGTTTTCGTCCAGGATATCCCTGTACTTGGCCCCATTCACCTTTCCCTCGATTGTAACCAGTCGTCCTGTTGCTGAGCTGAAAAACACCCCCACAGCATGATGCTGCCACCACCATCTGTCACTGTTGGGACTGTATTGGACAGGTGAGGAGCCGTGCCTGGTTTTCTCCACACATACCGCTTAGAAGTAAGGTCAAAAAGTTATATCTTGGTCTCATCAGACCAGAGAATCTTATTTCTCACCATCTTGGAGTCCTTCAGGTGATTTTTTAGCAAACTTTCGGAGAGGCTTCTGTCGAAACACTCTTCCATAAAGCCCCGACTGGCGAAGGGCTGCAGTGATTGTTGATTTTCTACAACTTTCTCCCATCTCTGGAGCTCAGCCACAGTGATCTTTGGGTTCTTCTTTACCTCTTACCAAGGCTCTTCTCCCCAATAGCTCAGTTTGCCCAGACGGCCAGCTCTAGGAAGGGTTCTGGTCGTCCCAAACGTCTTCCATTTAAGGATTATGGAGGCCACTGTGCTCTTAGGTACAGCAGAATTTTTTTGTAACCGTGGCCAGATCCGTGCCTTGCCACAGTTCAGTCTCTGAGCTCTTCAGGCAGTTCCTTTGACCTCATGATTCTCATTTGCTCTGACATGCACTGTGAGCTGTAAGGTCTTCTATAGACAGGTGTGTGGCTTTCCTAATCAAGTCCAATCAGTATAATCAAACACAGCTGGACTCAAATGAAGGTGTAGAACCATCTCAAGGATGATCAGAAGAAATGGACCGCACCTGAGTTAAATATATGAGTGTCACAGCAAAGCCTCTGAATACTTAGGACCATGTGATATTTCAGGTTTTCCTTTTTATAAAATCTGCAAAAATCTCAACAATTCTGTTTTTCTGTCAATATGGGGTACTGTGTGTACATTAATGAGAAAAAAAAGAACAAATGATTTTAGCAATTGGCTGCAATATAACAAAGAGTGAAACATGTAAGGGGGTCTTTACAGTACTACTTTACAGTAGTTCAAAAAATGGGCAAAATATATGAATACATGGGCAATCTTAAAATATATTTTGGGAAAGTGCAATGGTTAAATATTTTTAAAGCTGAAAACAAATAAGATTTACATATAATACAAGCTGAAAACTAACAGAAATAAAATAAGTTAAAGTTAAAGAGAAATAAAATTAGTAAAAACAATCAATGCTATAAACTTTTTAATACTACTATTTATTTAAATATTTAAATGAATAAAAAGTTATAATAAATATTTAAATAAATATTTAAATAAATTGAAATAATATACTAATACCATTTAATAAATACTATAAAAGTATATAAATAATAGTAAAATAACATTGATTTAGTTAATGAAATATTTTCGAGCAAAGCATAGAACTTACGATGACCACAATTTTGCATAAAATTAGAAAAATAAAAATAAAAATAAAAATTTGCATCTTATTCTGGCCAAGAAAGAATATAAGTTGAAATTGTACTATAAACCTATTCCTTAACTATTGTTTTGCAATAAAGACTTTTATTCTGTGACAGACACACAAGCAGCACTTCCCATTTCCTCCAGATGATTTAAGCTCTTCGTCGCTGTATTTGGTTTCCATTTTGTGTGAATTAATTATCATTTGGATGTAAATGTGATTCTCCTCCTCATGTAAATTAGATTTCATGATGATACAGTTTGTAATAACGCCCAATAACTCACTCCTGAAAACTACTCTATATTGTATGGCTGTTATCAAAGGAAGAACTGAACGATATAAGTGATAAATCCCCTTATATTCCGTATAAAGATGAGGAGCTGTGCAGCAGAAATGCCGTTTGTGTGATAAGTTGGTCTCAATGCTCTTTTTGGATTAGGAAAAAAGTTTTAAGTTAAACTATGTTCTCAAAAGATCAAAGAAAGTTTGATTCCCTTTGATACGAGGCCTTTAACTGTTCCTAGATCAGCTCTCCTGAATGCTTTCTCTCCATCAGCCGGTGTGAGGACCGTGGTATACAGGTCACATGTGGGTGTGGGTCAGTGGCTCTTTATTCTGCCGTTCTCCTCATCCAGTAATACAGGATCAAATGTCCAGTCGCAGGCAAACAGAGCAGACGGCTTCACACACACACTGTGCTTTGGTGTAGATAAAAAGCTTTAGCCTCGGCCTAAAGAGAGATTTATATTGCATGACCTGAGAAACTGAAAAAACTCAGTCTCTCGCTTTACTTCCCAGACGAATCAGTGAAAATGTCAACCGAGGCTTAAGACTCATTCGTGAGATGATCAGACTATTAAAAGGAAACAATCGCACCCGTCATCACACACAAAAGGCGCTAACTCTCTGTGTCATATCTTCTCTATTATGTCATGGTTCTGAAAAGCTTTCATTATGTGCTTTTGTGCTTCTGCTGATCAGTGTTGGGGAAGCTACTCGTCACGGCACAAGCTACTCATCATTTAAAGTGGATAAACTACAGTCATGCGTCTCCTGAGTTAGTTATACACACCAATTTATAGTACAAGCAAACACATGATGGATAGACAGCTCTGTGCAGCTAAATATAACGACAACAAAATGTGTGCTGACTTTCTGGAAATGATTCACTAATTAATCACTAAAATTAGGCTGAACTTATATCCTACAGGATATCATACAAGAATGTTACAGATGGATGGATGGATGGATGGATGGATGGATGGATGGATGGATGGATGGATGGATGGATGGATGGATGGATGGATGGATGGATGGATGGATGGATGGATGGATGGATGGATGGATGGGTGGATGGACAGAGACAGACAAAGATGGATGGATGGATGGATGGATGGATGGATGGATGGATGGATGGATGGATGGATGGATGGATGGACAGAGACAGACAAAGATGGATGGATGGATGGACAGAGACAGACAAAGATGGATGGATGGATGGAGACAGACAAAAATGGATGGGTGGATGGATGGATGGATGGATGGAGACGGACAAAGATGGATGGATGGATGGATGGATGGAAGGACAGAGACAGACATGGATGGATGGAGACAGACAAAGATGGATGGGTGGATGGATTGATGGATGGAGACGGACAAAGATGGACTAAGATGGATGGATGAATGGATGGATGGTGGATGGATGGACAGAAACAGACATGGATGGATGGATGGATGGATGGATGGATGCATGTACAGAGATGGACAAAGATGATGGATGGATGGATGGATGGATGGATGGATGGATGGATGGATGGATGGATGGATGGATGGATGGATGGATGGATGGACAGAGACGGACAAAGATGGATGGATAGATGGATGGATGGACAGAGATGGACAAAGATGGATGGATGGATGGATGGATGGATGTAGATGGACAAAGATGGATGGATGGATGAATGGATGGTTAGATGGATGGATGATGGTGGATGGATAGACAGAGAAAGACAAGGATGGATGGATGGATGGATGGATGGATGGATGGATGGATGGATGGATGGATGGATGGATACGGACAAAGATGGATGGTCGGATGGAAAGATTTGGACAAAGATGGATGGATGGATGGATGGATGGATGGATGGATGGATGGATGGATGGATGGATGGATGGATGGATGGACAGATACGGACAAAGATGGATGGTCGGATGGAAAGATTTGGACAAAGATGGATGGATAGATGGATGGATGGATGGATGGATGGATGGATGGATGGATGGATGGATGGATGGATGGATGGATGGATGGATGGATGGAGACAAACAAAGATGGGTGGATGATGGATGGACGGATGGACAGAGTTGGACAAAGACTTCTATGGACTTCGTAAACGAGGCAACAATTCACTGCTATTATAAAGATTGGACTTTTTTTAATATAACTCCGATTGTGTTCGTCCTAAAGAAGAATGTCATCTGGACACCTGATGACTTGAGGGTGAGTAAATCATGGGCTAATTTTCATTTTTGGGTGAACTAACCCTTTAAATTCTGCTTAACTCTGCATTGCCAGCGGTCTGTGTAGCTTATGTCATTTAAAATGTCCAACTCTCACTGAAAATGAGTGACTTGTGGTGATTTTGTGTCTGTAAATCGCTGTGAGTGTGAATGGCCCTTTCGTAGTCCGTTTGCCCATTAGCGCTGTGATTAATGAAGGCTTAAAGGTCAGACAGCCTCTCTTCTGTCATCTTCATAAACGCTCGCGTTCGGCTCATGGTCATCTCCTGTAGACTCACACTCTCAGTCGCCCTCCTCTTTCATATCTCCACATGTTTGCTCGTTCCCTGTGTCCATCTTTTCTCCATCCCGTCACTCTTCCTCTCAGCACAATCCTCTATTCATTTAGCAATTTGCCATAATCTACTCCTGTAATTTCTCTCTCTATCTCTCCCTGTCTCACTCTGTTGTTCCCTGATAAAGCCATAAAGATGAAGGACAACAGATAAACAACTGCCGGCCTACTCTCCTGCCCTGTGGGGACGAGAGGAACGATGGCACGGAGGGAGAACAGCGATAAACATGGAAGGAGAGATACCAAAGTTCAGCGGGAAGAAGAAGCTATTTAGGAACGATCTGTTGAGCAGGCAAACACACACACACACACACAATTATTCAGCTTAAGGGCACTTTTAGAAACTAAACTGCACATTCTCATTTAATTTGTTTACTAACAAAGCATATACAATCATCACAGGAGAATTCTGTCATTTTTTATATTTTAATACATCATGAGCATTTCCACCACAGTGTAATTTCTTTGTGATTAAGAAGCCCATTTCTGAGTGAAAGTAAAAACATGATGTTTTTGTGCATGTATCTTTAAATGCAAATTAACTGCTGCTCCCGCCCCCTTTTCAGAAGAGGGCGGAGCCTGTACAGCTCATGCCTCAGATACTCTGCCAAAAACTAGAACATCTGTCTGGTTTTGATGATCATCTCTATCGCGGTCATGCTCTCGTGACACTGCAGTTCTTCATCATCATGGATGTTTATTATCTGTATATCAGTCTAAACTTTAATCTTTCTGATTTATGGTTTTCACACTCGAAGCACGCGCACAGAAAGCTGGATGTCAGATGGCGCGTCCCGTGAGTAATATACTCTTTCACGTCTTATTGTGCTAAAACAGTCAAAAACACACACGGTTATGTCAGAAACACACAGTGGATTATGTCTGAATATAAACAGCAGGGAAAGGAATCACATGTGTATATTAGATCTGTGTATTAAAGTGAAAGCCGTGTAATATGCTGTTCATATGAATCAAACAACAAAAGAAAATCAGAAACTCACTGCTCTTCACTGAATAACTTTAGCAGCTTTAATAAGAACACGTTTTACTTGAATGCTGCTGTCAAACGCTGGAGAAGAGATAAACATGGCGGACTGTGTACAGCTCACTGAGGGGCGGGGCTAAGCTAGTAGGGCGGAGTCTGTCAGCAGGAGTGGGCGGAGCCTAAACATATGCACTGTCACACAGCTGAATTCTGCCAACAGCTTGTTCTGAGACACTGATTATGATTTAAGGGGATTAAAGAAAGAGGAGTGGCTGGAGTTTTGCCATTACAGGGTAGTTGATACACATTTGTCTTCAAACACCATGTAAAAGTCAGTTTTGCATAATAGGTCGCCTTTAAGAATAAAATATGTTGGATATTCTATTCGACTCGCCCCACAGGCCTGAATTGTTAAAGAAAGCTCTAGTCTGTCTTTAGAGGATTCATGTGGTGCTGTGAACCCCCAAACGAAGAAAATACGGCCTGAAAACACACACGTGCAGTCAAGTCATAGGCAGATAGTCATCCTGCTCAGAACAGGAAACAGTTGGTCTCTGACATCATTATCTAGGCTGACATCTCAATCACAGCCAGCCCTCTCCATATTGTCCTTATTTTACTAAATAAGACAACAGAATCGTGCCAGATTTAATTAAAAAGTTGAGGTCTCGTCTGAAAGTTTAACTGAGGAATTTGAGATTTTAATGAAAAGTGAGAAACTCACTATGTGCTGGTCAGGTATGTGCACCTAATTAAACACATGTCCTAAAGATACTGACACAGCGGTCACATGCACACAGCAATGGCAGTAAATGTGGAAGTGAATCCCATGAATTGCCAGTTTAAGATGTTCATGGAAGCTGGTTTGTTAATGGTTTGCCAGCCCTAATTATAGGCTTAATTAGCCCTAATTAAATATAGTTTAAATATAAGCTGGCTTGCTGGTTTAAAATGGTCTCTCAGCCTGGCCAAGTTGGTCTAGCTGGATTCCTATTGCGATAAAGTCCTCAAAACCACTTTAAAACCAGGCAACAGACCAGCCTGACCAGATTGGGAGACCAGCTATAACCAGTAAGCCAACATAGGCTGGTTTCAGATATTCAGATATAAAAAAATATGTATATTTTGGCCACAAATTAACAAACTGTTACTAATTTGCTCCGTTGTTTTAAAGGTCCTGTTCTTCGCGATTCCATCTTTCAAACTTTAGTTAGTGTGTAATGTTGCTGTTAGAGCATAAATAATACCTGTAAAATTATAAAGCTCAAAGTTCAATGCCAAGCGAGATATTTTATTTAACAGAAGTTCCCTTTCAAAGCCTACAGCGAGCGGCCGGTTTGGACTACAGCGCTGCACTTCCTGCTGTAATGACGTCACTCGAACCGTTTGTTGATTAACCCTCCGCCCACAAGAACACGCAAAATAGGGGGCGTGGTCTCGTTGCTCTCCCACGTGGAGAAGAGCGCGCATTCAGCGCTTGCATCTCCCCGTTATGGTAAGAGGCGGGACCTTTCCGGGCAAAGTGTGCTAAGCTGCTGTCCAATCACAACACGGGAAGCGCTGGCCCAATCAGAACTCGTTACGTGTTTCTGAAGGAGGGACTTCATAGAACAAGGAAATCATCAGGCCGTTTTAGGACAGAGGAAACAGAGGTATACAGATAAGTAAATTGTGTGAAAAATACTGTGTTTTTTTACACGCGAAACATGAACTCATGTTATATTGCACATTGTAAACACAATCAAAGCTACGAAAACACGCGAAGGACGGGACCTTTAAGAAAATCAGGGTTTAACCATAAGGATGTTTTCTACTGGCCCAACTTGCCCTGTCAAAATTGGTGCCACCACAAAAACATAAAGTAATAAAGTTATTGTCTTTGTTTGTTTTTGACCCACAACTATCTCTACCAGGTCAAATCTAAGTCCACTATCTAGTAACCCTTATAAAAAATAAAGAGTTCACCCAAAAACGAAGATTGTTTCGTAATGTGCTCAACTTCATAAATGTTTAGCAGAATATCCAAGCAGCTCATTTCCATACAATGAAAGTGAATGGTGACCAAAATGATTTTTTGTAAATAATGACTTAAATTTTGCTTTAAGATATCATAAAATGTCAGAATATAGTGCATAAATCAAATGGACACTTTTATGATGCACTTTGTCATTTTATGGCATATAGACAATAGTCCCCATCCACTTTCATTGTATGGAAAAGAGCATTTCTCATTTTGCTGTGAAAACAGACTGAACGGTTGAGTAAATGATGACAGAATACACATTTTTTGCGTGAACTATCCCGTTTACCGCCTAAATTCGCTTAGACCAGCTAATGAGCAGCTACAAACCATGTAAAACCACCTTCCACCTTGATCTGGCTTTAGCTGGATTTCCCAGCAGGGACAGCAGCCCAATCTCATCTGCTCCAAAAACGGAGACATTTCCAGGTTCACGTCCTAGATTCCCTCCAGTTACACACACACACACACACTCGATGATGTGTGTTTGCAAGGCCCACCCTCAAATCCAGCCAGACTCCACTTGCCATAAACAAATTACTGAAGATAAATGAGCACCTGGTGTCCTCTCTCTCTCTTTCTCTTCCTCTCGCTCTCTCTCAACCCTTTCATTGAATTAGAGTGCCCTGTAAAGCATGTTTTATTATAAGTTTGCACGTCGGGCTCCAGAAGGGGGCTGTTATCTTTGCACCTCTGGCCCCGACACAAGAGCATCGACTGGGGCAGAGCTGTGGACGGCCTGGGTGTCCATAAAACACATCGTAAAGTGCTCGTCTGCAGACACTACGAACCGCCTGCAAGGGTTTCTTTTCTGTCTCACCTTCACACAGTTGTTTAGTGTCTGGAGTCCCCTATATACTGCAAGCAAAATCGAAGAACTGATGTGACATCATTTCAAACTAAATCAGGCTGTTTGAAGTTCAAGGTGAAGATCAAGGTGAATTGTACTTTTAGTCTTCCAGGAAACATTTAAGTATTTTCTGTTGCTTCTGAAAGGCATTATTAAATGAAAAAAAAAAATCATCCTTTATCCGGTTTGAAAGTTTTCACCCCCGGCTCTTAATGCGTCGTGTTTCCTTCTGGATCATCACTGAATATTTGAAGCTTTTTTTAATAGTTGTGTTTGAGTTCCTCAATCGTCCTCAGTGTGAAAAGATGGATCTCAAAATCATACAGTCACTGCTGGAGAGGGTTCAAATATGCAAAAATGATGGAAAAATGAGGAAAAATGATTTTTCTGAAGTTTAAATGCTTAGGACAAACAAGGGACTCACGAACAACCATCACAAGACAAAAGAACAGCCGTGGATCATCAGGGAACGACACACAGCATTTTTTTAAACATGCTTTAAACAAAACATTTTATTTTTGTAAACATACAAAAATATGTATATTGTGGCCACAACTTAAGAAATTGTTACTAATACATACATCAGGATGTTTTACTAATTTGTTTTCTTGTATTAAGTAAATCATGAGCTCAACAATATTAGAGCTCAAGGATAAGGATTTTTTTTCTACTGGCCCAACTTGCCCTGTAAAAATTGGCCCTACCCAAAAAAATGTAATAAAGTTAATGTCTTCATTGTTTTTGACCCATAACCTTAAATGTCCCGTTCTTCGCGATTCCATCTTTCAAAGTTTAGTTTGTTGACTAACCCTCCGCCCACAAGAACACGCAAAATAGGGGGCGTGGTCTCGCTGCTCTCTCATGTGGAGAAGAGCGCGCATTCAGCGCTTGCATCTCCCCGTTATGGTAAGAGGCGGGACCTTTCCGGGCAAAGTGCGCTAAGCTGCTGTCCAATCACAACACGGGAAGCGCTGGCCCAATCAGAACTCGTTACGTGTTTCTGAAGGAGGGACTTCATAGAACAAGGAAATCATCAGGCCGTTTTAGGACAGAGGAAACAGCGCTGTACAGATAAGTAAAATGTGTGAAAAATACTGTTTTTTTACACGCGAAACATGAACTCATGTTATATTGCACACTGTAAACATAATCAAGCTTCGAAAACACACGAAGAACGGGACCTTTAATAAATAATGGTGCGACACTCAAAACTACTAGCCTAATGCAAATTCATTTCAGTAAACTGTAATGAAATAGGAATCAAACTACGAGCAATAGCACAAATACAATAGAACAAACATACAATTAGAATAAACACTGCTGAGTCTTACAGAAATTTCAGGTAGAGCCACCGAATAATCCAATGTAAAGTAGCACAGTGTCTTCACTGTATAAATTAAACATAGATTAATCCTTATTAAAGTTACAAAAGGTATTCAGTCAAGAGCAGCGAGTGATTTTTTTTTCTGTCTTTTGTTGTTTGATTAACATCAAAGCAAAGACAGCATGATTATCAGGCTGCTGTCCCTTTAAGAGAGGCATGCGTTTTATTTGTTTATGTTCACTTAAGATATAACAGACTATGTTTACTAGGATACTCAGCGAAACATCCTTTGACAAAATGTCCGTTCAAGCACAAGAAGACGTGAAAGAGTAACGCTGTCTGAGAAGCGGCTTTCTTATGTGTGCACAAAAATTCTCACATTATTGAATTGAGTTGTCTTTCACGTCTTCTTGCGCTTCAATATTTATAAAGAAATATCTGCGTACACATGAAACCACTGAAACCGACTCAAAACTATGTAGTATGCATGCCAGGTCAGTATGTGGCGCTGTAAATCTGCAACAGAAATACACTAAAAACAGAGAAGAAGAGTTGGAGCATGTGCGAGATGCAGCGGTTCACAAAATATCCCGACTGGCTGCACACACGAAAACACAAAGGGTTTCGGTTTCAGATTTATCCACTGTGGGACCTGGTTTCATAAAATACCTGATTCAGGCTCCCAAAACGCCAGATCACTCTGGGCAAAATGCTAATAAGAGACAGGGGGCCCTATCTTGCACTCAGCGCAATTGACTTTGTACACGGACGAATGTGTCATTCCTATTTTGAACCCGCGCAAAGCGCGCTTTTCCCTCCACAGAAGCACGCCGCTAAACTAGTGAATGAACTTGCGCTCCCTGGGCGGTTCAGCGCAAAAAAAGGAGGCGTGTTCCGGCGCAAACAATCCCTGGTGCTATTTTGCTGTTCCATTAAACAATTGCGCCACTGACCAGAAAAAACCTAGTCTAAAGTCAGCGGCGCGTTGCGCGTTGTTCATTATGCTATTTTAGGGGCGCATGCTTGACCATAATGTATAGCGTGTACAACGCGCATACACTTTGCTCATGAAATCTACACAGATCCAACAGTTATTTTTGCAAATCATAAATTGTTACACTAAAAAATATATTAACACATGAGATGACGGAAATCATTGTGGTGTGCCACGAAGATGTGAAAAAAATAGGCATAATTCTAGCTTACAAATGATTCAGGCTAATTGTAGTAATTAAGGATCAGACCTGTTTGCCCAATAGTGGCAAGACATATATGTATATAAGGACATCTGACAAATTGATTTGTTCGCAAGAACCAGGAAAAAAAATCGACTGAAAAAACTGAAAAAACTGTTTAACCGACGCCTGTTTAACCGACGCTATTTCGGGTGGGTTTCTCCCATCCCCACACAACACAACTTCTGTCTTTCACTCCCTTACGAAAGGAAAATATATTTACGAATATATTACTTGAAATATATTTTAATATATTGTAAATATATGGAATAATATATTGATGATATTATAAAATATATTATATATTCATGTAATATATTGCAAAATATACAAATGATTGCCGCTTTCAATATATTGCAATATATTGAAAAATATAAATATTAATTCCCATATATGTGAATATATTTTCTAATGTATTGCATGACATTTTCCAATATACTGCAATATATTTTTGTTTCGTAAGGGCTGCTCTTACAAGAACATCAGTCTCCTCGGCTGTGAACCGCTCCTGGCGTGCGCCTGGTAAATACACCATAATAATAGCAATCCATAAGGGAACTTGCGCACCTGCTTTTAAAGGGAATGTTGGATGACGCTCTGATTGGTTTATTCACGTTACGCCCAAACCACACCTATGAATAATGAAGCTACTTCAGACCAACCCATTTTAGATTTGCGCCGGGCGCAAGAGCCATTTATCCCGCCAGGAAAATAGCAACAGCGCCGAGACCCGCCCACAAAGTTACTTGCACTCCGCGCTTTGACACTTGCGTTTCAGATAGGGCGTTAAAATAGGGCCCAGGATTTTTTTGTATACAGCTAAAAAAGTTTAAAGATTTTTGAAGTTTCCACCCCATACATACGATTTCGGCACTCCAAAACAGCTCCCATTCTGTGGAAAATTCAGCCGCCCTACTGAGAAAAAAGCATCGGGCTATTTTTGACTGGCCATTGGGCTACTATTGTTGCACAGACCTGGCAACCCTGCCGATTGGGAGGGTGACAGTTGTGTCAATTGCCCCGAGCAACGTTTACGCCGGCCCCAGGCCATCAGGCAGTCGTCATTGTTGAGCCCTCAATATATTAATTTGATTCCACAATGTACTAAATCGTGCGCACAATATGATAAATTGTTTCTTTGTTTCGGGAACAAATTTGTACAACATGACCACAATTTATCAAGTCTAGGGAACTCAATAAAAAGAGGGAACAAATTATTGTGTCATACACAATTTACTTAAAAAAGGGAACAATTAGTAAAACAGGCTGATGTCATGGGAAGTATTTGTTAATTTGTGGCCACAGTATTTTTTTCTGGGGCTCTGAACACCTGAAACCATCTTAAGTTGGCTTTCTAGTGGGTCTCCCAATCTGGTCATCCTGGTCTGTTGTCGAGAGAATGTTTAATTCTTAGTTTATGACCACGATGTATATAATTTTGTCTGCATGTCTTGTGAAGGGCTCCGTAGTAAGGTTACTTATCAATGCAAAGTGGTCAAAAATGCTAAGGATTTCTGCTATTGTCCCAAAACATCTGAATGAGACCAAGACATTCCCAGACTTCTTCTGGTTCTCTCCTTCACATTCTCTTCGAGGGCACGCCTGAGGGCCAGCAGGCAGAGTATGACATTTCCTCCAGAACAAATGAAGTCTCTCTCTCTCTCTCTCTCCAGCACTGGGTTTTCTTTAACCCTGACATTTGGCAGTAATTGGTGGACTGTGTCTCTGAGTCCTCCTCTCCATTCTGAGCAGATCTCATGTCCGGAGATCACCACACACACTGACACACTTGCACAAACCACGCACACACTCACAGACTCTCAGACGTGTTTGCCCACAAAAAAAGGCATTTCCACTGCAAAGGGCTTTTTGAGGAAACAGTTCTTAAAATACACCAGAGTGTCCCACCAGTGTCCTTGAAGAAACTACTGAGTGTTCGAGGCACGGCTGATGGTTTTTAATGTGCTTATTGATCTACAGAACACAAGTACTTTTTGTTTGTGGCTCCAACAAAAAAGTTTGTCCATAAAAAATGTCCTGAAACTTTATCTGGAATGGCTTTGTTCCGAAACCTGTAAAATAAAGTTGTTGCCTTAAATTTTTAAGTACAATCAACCTTGATGTTAAAGTAATTTCAACTTAAATTCCATTAAACTGACTTAAAAAATGTAATCTGATATAACATAAGCTGAAAATTGCGTAACTTATTTTGATGAGTTAAAGCAATGTAAAACATATGTTGTCATAACTTATTGATACAACTTTTTATTGTTTGTCAAATAAACTTAGATTAACTATTGTTGTGCTGACAACAATATTTTGAGTTTCTATTTATTAAACCCAATCTTAATTTTATTAACTCAAATAATTATTATCAATAAACTCACCATTTTAAGGCAACCATTTTTTTAAATATCTAAAATATATATTTTTTTACAATGTAGTGAGCATCCTACCATTCCAGCAGCACTCTGTACCAGGTTTATTATTATCATTAACTAAACATTTTTTTTTTATTTAAAATAAAATAAAAGTTAATTAAAATAAATCTGGAGTTGATTTTTTCAAAAAAAAGTAAACTAAACGATAATTTTAAATGTTCCCTTGGCCAAGTTAAAGATTACTTTACTAAATTGCTAACCGGGAAAAAGAATTATAAAAATAAAACTAAAGCTGAAAGAAAAATTACCTAAATAGTAATATTAGGAAAAAATAAAATAAAATACACAATGACCTAAAAAAATTACAAAAAATTACTAAACATAAAAGCCAATTCCAAATATTAAAGGTGCCCTAGATTGAAAAATTGAATTAATCTTGGCATAGTTGAATAATAAGAGTTCAGTACATTGGAATTACATACTGTGAGTCTCAAACATCATTGCCTCCTCCTAATGTAAATCTAAAGGTGAAAAACACCACGGAAAAATAGGCCAATCTCAGCATAACACTAGTTGTGACATGGCAGTCGGGATCATTAATATGTACGCCCCCAACATTTGCATATGCCAGCCCATGTTCAAAGCCAGGCGAACTGCACAGCCGAATCATTAGGATAGCGAAAATGACAGATCATGGAAATAAATGTCATGTTCCAGGCTGTGCAGGGGACGTGAGGACTTTTCATACCCTTCCCACTGAACAAAACTGTCAACAGTCATGGTTGATGTTTATCTATAACAGGATACCGGACCAACTGAATTCAAATTTGTTTGTTTGCTCGGCCCATTTCACCACGGACAGTTTTTCTAACCTGGGACACTATCAAGCGAAGTCCAACTATATTCCCCCAAGCAGTAAGTGGTGATTTTATCCACTTATTGACTGTCAAAACCATTTCTGATTAAAAGGAAAGTTTCTTGGTGAGACAACAGAAGTCGTGTTCAGTTGGTTAAATCGCCCCCGGTAGACATTAGAAATCATGATCGAAAAGGGCACTTTCACTTCCACATTCAAAGGGGCAGGGGCTCAAAAGTTGTGACTGCTGACGTTATGAGTTAACATGTAAAGTTAATGCTGTGTGCTAGTTAACGTTTAGGCTGAAGTTCTAGTATTGGCATAACTCAAATAAAGACTAAACTTATCACTTAGACGCGTCCATGTCCAATCTGGTAGGTTGTTGGTTGTTCCTCAAAGTCTGCATCTTCTTCAGAAACAGACTCATGTAAGGTTGGATGCCTCATCTCTCCATTATCATGCCGGACAATAGAGATGTGTTTGCTGTCACTGTGATTAGTGAAACAGCCAATCAGAGCCGAACTCCACATTAATATTCATGACCCTTCCAAATAAGGTAAAAACAGACCATTTTATTCTACGGACAATTTCTGGGGTTGTAAATGGACCTGTTAAAATGTATCTGGAACATTGTTGCCCTTAAATAAGTCACATACCCTCTATGTAGATATCAGAAAACAATTTAGTATTTCTTTCAACTCATTCTAGGGCACTTTTAACCCAAACTTTGATATACTGTAAATAAGGCACTGGTGAGAAAAAAATTATGGTTGACGAGTATCATTAAACATATTTTTTCTGACTTCTAAAATACCTATAGTTTTGACCAAATTCATGATAATAAGCATCCTTTGTGTAAAAAGGATCCCTGCATGTGAAAATGCATGCGGATGGCTCAGTGTAATAAAATTGGTTAAATATGATTAAATATGGGCTATTTTACCCAGTATACATGTAATACATCTTTATGTTTATTGGAGCACCTTGTTATTAGCTTATAACATGTAAATATCAAACTCTATAGGAATAAATTGTGAGCGAAGAGTTTCTTTTAATGTGAAGCTTTCCGAATCAGACACTTAAAAGCTTCCCTGAGTTATATTCCAGGTCACTTAGAAGGCCTATGTAGATACTAGACAGCAAGGGAGCTCACTGTGCTTTTAAACAGACAGAGATCTTTATAGTGAGGCATATCAAGATTCATTTCAGCTGACTGCCTGAAGGGGGAAAACCTGGAGTTGTGACGGCTCTGGTTTATCTGCTAAAAACACACGCGCCTGCAGGAATGAAAAAAAATCACAAATGAGATCTCAATTGTTTCTCCTAGACAGCGATGAGATTAAATGGAGAGCAAATGGAGACTTTTTGCTTCAAGGTAATGCGTTTTCTGACATTGTGACTCTGGCACTTTGAAAGCCTTGCTCTTTTCGTGCAGCTCGACATGTCAGCTCGATGGTGTGAGTTCGGCGGAGAGAAGGATAGAGTATCCAAAAACGGTACGTAAGTAAAAGTACTTAGAGAACTATTTACTCAAATTAAAAAATGGGACGCATGATTTATATCATGCACCATATCGGTAATGGCCGATATATGTTCATTTTTAATGTTATTGGCCCGACAAGAACATTTTACAGACATTAAAGCTGATAAATAATGTATTATTTCCTTCAGCTGAGAACATATGCTCTCTGTTCACCATGAAGGTTTTGAATTGCTTGAAATATGAGTGAATGACTTCAAAAAGGAAAATACAGTTTAGAGCAACATGCGCAGCACACGTCTGTCTATATAAAATTATGAGAACATCATGGCTTTTAAAAGTACAAACAAATACTCAAGTAAATGTAAAAAAGTAAATGTACTTCGTTACTACCCACCTCTGACTATCTGATTAAAGGTCATGAGGTCAATCATACTATAAGAATATCCTGTTTCAGAACCAAAACCTTCCTTTTTAATCCAAAAATAGTTTTTATTGTACAGTCCAGAGAACGACTCGTTGTGAAATGTTCCTGTAGAAAGATCTATCATTGAAACTTTGGCCCCGCCCACTGGCGTGTTAGTGAGATGATGAGGAGAGAAACACGATACAGGATCACTGGACTAAAAATAACATTTCCTTCCAAAGGATCCTAATGCTAGGAATGTGCTTATTTATTTTCAACAATGTGAATGTTTCAGTTGAGCATTATTAATGTTAATTCTAATGCCTGATCTGTGACCAGTGATTCTGATCTGTAATGATTCATGTACAGTCTGATGCTCTTTGTCTATGTATCAGTAAACAAAAAGTGCTAAAAATTTCACATGTGAAAGAGGGTTTCTATTGAGAAATATTTTATTCTAAAGAGAAATCTATTATTTCTAAAGAGAGCTATTTCTTTTGTAAAGATGTTAACCAGTCACAGCAGTGGGCGTTTACAATGAAGTCTCACAGCAGCCAATCACAGCAGTGGGCGTTTACACTGAAGTCTCACAGCAGCCAATCACAGCAGTGGGCGTTTACAATGAAGTCTCACAGCAGACACGCCCCTTCAAATAGAGCGTTCAGAGCAGAGGGCTAAAATCAGGGTAGGAAAAAAGCCTTTTATTTCTAAATTGTGAAAAAATTGTATGTAAAAAATCATACTAACATTATAAGCGCACCCCAGGAAACATTCTTAAACAATGCAGTTCATGACTCCTTTAAACTAACAATGTAAGGCAGAAAAGATGGGAAGAGAGTTTTGAAACAATTATTACTAGCCTATTCCATTTAGTGTCGTAAATGGAGCAGAAATCCAAACTCAAACAAGCATTTGACTCTATTTACTCTCTTAATGGTTTAATTGTGCATGATTCACCGGCGCATGTTGTTCTAAAGAAACAAAATGTTTGCTTTAGATATCCTGCTTCTCCTGTTTTTGTTTTTTTAGAACTAAAATCTCCCCCAGTAATCTCACAAGTGTCTCCATTAAGTCTCCGGAGCTACAAGAGCACAATAAACTGCTCCTCCGGGTGTCTAAATAGCTTGCTTCCTAGAAGGTAATAATGGGAAATGTTTTAAGACAAACAAAGGCACCGTGGTTCAGTAGCAGCAAAGAAATCATTTCCCCAGGTCTTCAGCGGTACGGAGGCGTTTGCGAAGCTAGTAAAATAATTACAGCTCTTGTGCGTCTGACCGGCCACAAGACAAATTATAATAACACCCTGTGAATATCCAGAGTGCTTATAATGCACTAAGACAGTACAAGTGCTCATAAAGCAAGATGATTGTTGATGGTGCTTAAATAGATGAGAGTTAATGACAGGAACATTAAGATAACTCAGTTTCTCAGAGACTGTGCTAATGTCACAATGCAAATGAGGCTAAAGAACAGTTTATTCAATGGCTCACCCGTCTGTCGTCTCAAACCCGCAAGACTTTCGTTCAACTTCGAAACACAAATGAAGATAGTTTTAATGAAATCTGAGATTTATATCTCTCCCTTGACAGTCTACGCAATTAAAAACGGTTCATAAAGAGATTGTAAAACTAATCCATGTGAATTGAGTGGTTTAGTCAAAATTTTCTAAGAGACTCGATCGCTTTATATGATGAACAGGCTTTTATTCACATATAAACACTGATCAGAGAACATGAACTGAGTAGCACTCAAAAAAAAATTACTTGTTGAATTTACTTAAAAAGCAGTGTCAAGTGGTTCCACACAACTATATTGAGTAATCTTTACAAATAACAATTTAGTTATATGAACAAAAGAAATTCAAGTTAGTTGAACACATTTAGTAATTTAATTTACCTTATTAAATGTAACTATTTGCTCCACAAATGTAAGTGGGAAACTATTAAATAACAAGCATTATTTAAAAAATAAATCGCAAAAATAACTCATTGGATAAACTCAATTTTATTGAGGGCAGATATTCCATCCAATAAATGTGTATAAGTAGCCTGGATGCCGAACTTAGCCATCTCCGAACAGAAACTGCTCAGACCAATGAAATCATCAGGGCGGGCTTTAGACGATGACAGACAGATGATCAACAGTAACGTAATCATCACGTCATCAAAGGGGCTTGGGTTATATTGATCGAATCCTAAGCGGAGAGCTTGTTTGTATCTGCATCACCTTCACTATTTCTCTCAGAAATGATGATCATGTTGGGTAAGTACTCTGTGTATCATTATATTCTTTAATTTTTTTACAACACCGGCTAAGATCGTTTATTTCAGCGCGTGCAGACAGGGTTGCCAAGTTTTTGAAAAAAATGGTGTTTGGGGGTAAATTGTGTGTTATTTTGGCAAGGTTGCTGCTAAAATTCGCACTCATGGGTCTATATATCACATAATAGTTGCTTCAACCCGCGGACATAGAAAACAAAAGCGGAAAAAAACGCGGATTGGCAACACAGTGCAGTTGAGCTCTGTCTGTTGACATTTGACAATGCGTCACTCCGCTGCTCTGATTGGTTGTAGCAGTAGCTCTACCAGAAAGACTCAGGAGATAGAATGATGAATGAAGCATACATTTGTTGAAAGCTCAGCAAGCATAATAAAGTTTTGGCATAGGCCCCGTCCATAGTTTATAATCCGAGGGTAGCGGATCAGCATATTCCTGCCTGAAAATGAAGGCAGGGGCGCAGCCGACCCCCCTTTGGAGGTATGGACGGAATCATCCTGGTGGTGGTGGGGAGGATGGAGGTTATTGTCGCATCGGCATCTGCGAACTCAAACATGTGTAAGTACGACCTTTATACAGAAAATATGAAGACGTGATTGGCCAGAGATTAGGTTAATAAGTGACGAAGTGATTAAGTCTTGGTTGATTAAGTGATTAAGTTCGGTTGAAACACGCCCCATAATCACAGCCCAATGGAGCATCAGACTCATATTCTGACTAGAATTGAGTATGACCACGTCAGGCTAGTGTATAAGTGCCCACAGCCTAAACAAAGGCACCGCTCTTAATTCTGCATAATGGTAACCACAAAATGACAGAAACACAAATGTCCAACATAACTAAACATTAAACACTAACATAAACTAACAACATCTTTCCCTGTACTAAAAAATCACATAAAATAACACTTGAATCCCTAAATGTACTCTCCTAATGCAGCCCCGTGCAAAGCATGCTGGGAACTACAGATCCACAGCCCAGTTTGTTCATTTTACTCAGCAATGTTAAGTTGACCAAACAAACACTTATTAAGTAAAGCTGTCAATACTCATTTTTAGTAGAAACAACTCAATTTAAGTTCATGTAGTTACATGAGTTTTTTTAAAGTAATGTGAACAAGGATGATTTGAGGGCAACTAACAACAGTGAAAGGTTTTTTTTTTTTTTTTTTTTTTTTGTAGGGACAGAAATCCCTCAGATTTTATTAAAAACATTTTTTTTGTGTGTGTTCAGAGGATGAACGAGAGTCTTACGGGTCTGGAATGACATGAGGGTGAGTAACTAATGACAGTGTTTTCATTTTTGGGTAAACTAACCCTTTAAAGCAGGATGCAAAAGCCAAAAAAGACTAGACTAACAACATAGACTTGCGTTTTGTGACTTTTAAAGAATGTAAGGACACATTTGATTAGATGATCAATATGAAACACGGCCATATGGCTCTTGTTTGCAATTACACCTGGCTGGGGAAAATGGAGCAGCTCTACAATATGTTTCATTACTGTCAACATTTATGATGATGAATTCACAGGTGAAGGTCGATTATGAACCAGTAAATGGTTTCAAAACAGCCAACGAATGCATGGATGTTGGGTTTGTCAAGGCCTTCAAGCTCAGTAGCTTACAGACCATGCCTAAATCCCATTCAATTCATATTATATTTGAAGGACCGTCAACTGCAGAGCAGCTTTACTGTCCACTGTAAAATCCACAGCTTTATAGGAGAATCATCTTTACGGTTCGCACATAAAACGTTACATGCTCACATATGACTCAATGGACTAAAATACTAAAACTGTCTCTTTTAAGAAGTGTTATTTAAAGGTGTTTACGCCTAAAAAAAAATTGTCACCATTTTCCATTGTGGCCTCACACGTACATGCACATTTCAAAGCTTGAGAAATCGAGTTAACTTTGGCGACTGCGACTTCTAAATCCTTTCCTGTTACTGGACACCTCAAAGCCACAATTTGGACAGCTAATTTGCTTTAATGCGTAAATGTTTTTTCCAAGGGGGAACATGGACAGAGAGGCTGCCTACACACTAAAGCCCTGAATACACTGACTTCAGAGATGGATGTAGAGGAAAAATGCAAGGGATTGCAATACGCATAATGTACTCACAGGTTTTCTAACTTTTGCTTCAACACACTTGTAGAATATTAGACAGACAGGTCTAACTGTGCTTTTAGAAATCCGATTTGCTGTATCCCCGCTTGCTGTATTTCACCTTCATATGTACATTATTTTGCCTATTTTTACATTTAGATTACTTTAGCTTCACTGAAAATGCTCACTCAAAAAAAGAAAAAAACATTTTTATTTACATATTTAAATTAAATGCAATCTTTAATGAAATGTACATTTTCCTGATACGAGTTCACATTTCAAAAAGGATCTTTTGCATTATCATCCATCTGTGATTCACTAAAATGATTTGTGAATTAATTTGTTCAGACTGTTTGTTAAGGTAAACCAGTGATCAAACAAATGTGACCCAGGACCACAAAACATAAGGGTCATAAGGGTCATGTTATTTACATTGAGATGTATACCTTATTTAAAAGTTAAATAAATAAGCTTTCCATTGGTAAACGGTTTGTTAAGATAGGACACTTGCAGAGATACATATATTTTAAAATCTGTAATCTGAGGGTGCAAAAAAAAATCTACATTTTGAGAAAATTGCCTATAAAGTCCCTAGCAACACATATTACTAATAATAATACATTTTGTATATATCTATGGTAGGAAATGTACAAAATATCTCAATGGAACATGGTCTTTAATTAATATCCTAATAATATTTGGCATAAAAGAAAAATTTATCATTTTGACCCATATGTTTTGTTGGCTATTGCCACAAATATATCCCTGAGACGCATGACTGGTTTTGTGGTCCAGGGTCACAAATGATTTATTTCAGTTCCTTTACAGAAGAGCTGTGTTCGAAATCGCCCCCCATACCCTCATTCACTACTCCCTACATTACTCCACTAAAATATAGTTCACTTGAGGGAGTGATTGAAAACGAGTGAGTGAATTCGGACACTGAGTGCACAAAGTGCCGCTTTTGCGTTGTTTGTGCGTTGACGTTTAATAATCGTTTGAAACTTAGCAAACTGGCAGATCCAGTAGTGATGAAAAGATTTACCTTGAACTCTGTCATGGAACAAAAGCCAATAGTAATTCAGCAGCCATGATATTGTTTCAAATGTCCACTGGGTAAACACAGCCAAAGTCGAACTGCTTGTTGGTGGAACCCTAACTGATCCCTAACCAATGGGTCATGGTGTGGCTATTTAGCTAGTAAATGCTGTATCATCCACCTGCAGAACGTCAAAAGGTAGGCCTATCTGTGTACTTCTGAGTGGTGATGCACGTCCCTAAATGCTGTCATGTGAACAAATAGCTCTCTCCAGGTACCACAGAACTCCTTGGCCCAGACAGAGAAAGAGTGGACGGCTCTGAGAGGCTTTTGTCCTTCAAGCTTACCGGCTTTGCCCTGGTCACAGCGAGGCTGAGAATGATTTGTTGGTGACTTGACCTTTCCAGCACTTCAGAGGGGCTCTTTAAGCGACAGAGAGAAAGCAAGAGAGAGAGAGAGAGAGAGAGAGAGAAGGCTATCTGTGCGGCACGGCAGCTCAGTGGAGAGCTGTTTGGCTGCTATCTGGATCAGATAAGATTCCCCTGTATTCAGGGCGGCACAGCCTGGGGAGAGAGACACGGCCGGGGGCAGAGAGGGACTGCTGCCAGACGGGGAGTGAAATAATGTTATATGCGCTAAACAGAGGCGAACAGAGACAGACATGAATGTCGAGCTGTTGCGTTGCATGTATTATGTAGTGGTGATTGTAAAGAAATCTTCATTCTGTCCGTTTCTGCAGGAGAACAACAAGAGATGTTGGTGTATCCGGTTCTACTCGACCCGTTCCAAGCGGGATTTGAGCCGGCGTCTCTGGCATTGGAGGTAGGGATGCTAACAAGGACACTAAATATTGCAGCCTCTAGCATCAGGTTTACATGCACAGATCTTACTGTACGAGCGTTACACTCATCCCCCTAAACCTTACTCCCACCCGGGTCACGGCACCAAATTCAACCGGTCCTACTGGACCCACTCTGAGCAGGATTTGAACCTGCGTCTCCGGCATTGAGGGTGGGCATGCTAACAAGGACACATAATATTGCAGCTTCTAGTATCAGGTTTACATGCACAGATCTTACTGGTCTACGTGCGTTACACTCAACCCCCCAAACTTTACTCCCATCCGGGTCACGGCACCAAATTCAACCGGTCCTACTCGACCCACTTTGAGCAGGATTTGAATCGGTTTGGGAGGTGGGCATGCTAACAAGGACACATAATATTGCAGCCTCTAGCATTAGGTTTACATGCACAGATCTTACTGGTGTAAGTGTGTTACAATCAACCCCCTAAACTTTACTCCCATCCGGGTCACGGCACCAAATTCAATCGGCCCTACTCGACCCACTATGAGCAGGATTTGAATCGGGGTCTCTGGCGTGGGAAGCGGGGGCGCTAACAAGGATGCTGAAGGCCGTAGCCACTAGGGTCAGTCGTTAACGTGACTCTTTACAGGGGAGTGCTTCTTGAGGTCAGGGTAGTGAGGTTTACATGCACAGTCTGTTATTGTTGTATTGATATATAATCTATAAGCATTGATTGCATAATGATAAGCTATGAAAGTGCAACATCTGAGGTGTAATATTTTCCTCTCAGTTTCTTTAATGTGTGAACTAGTACCAACTAGTACTAATTAAAAAGGATGAGTATCAGCCCAACTGTTTTAAAAGGTTGTCTTAAGAGATTTTATTTGTGATTTTTCTTTCTAACAGGGAGTGTTTATCCTAAGATGACTGTATGCATGTGTCTAATTATTCAGTCAGGTAATGAAGGTAATTTACATTTGTTTTGAATGACTCTGAAGTGATTTATGAATGGTAATGAAATAAAGAGCGAGACGATAATGATGCAGAGAGGAATATGAAGAGGAAGAGAAGACAAAAGACAATGAATGGAGTATAGAGAGAGGGAGATGCTTCAAACGGAAAAGGAAACAAAAGAAGAAGGAAACGAGGCTCTTTGGCAGCCGGTGGTGTCACAGGTTCAGCAGAGTTTAAGCAGCGGCTCTGGGAAATATTCCTGGATGGAGAGACGCCTCACACATGATGGTTCTCTCCTTCCTGTGCTCAGATCGGATGAAAGGTCACACTAGCGGACATGAATAAACCTGGGTCTACACTTGCAGGTCCGGCCAGACTCAAACAGAGAGCGAGGCTGCCACGCAACACAACAATGCCATGCGTTACTTCTGCATGGTGGCACATGCTGGCTGTTACCAGTGCTGGAAAACAGGAAAAAATCCTTGCTGAAGGACACTGGAATTTTTTGCATACTGGATTTTTGAAAAGAATAACTTATGGTCATTCTGCATTATTAACAAAAACAGTCTCTTGTAAAAATTGATTTTTATATTTTCTGAAAAATGTCCATCACCTGTCCATGCAAAATGTGCCAAAATTATGCTAATGATTGCTACAGTCTGTCATGGATGCTAACACCATTGTATATAATATACATTTTTCATTTGTAGTCTTTTAAAAAGGCATCTAAAATGATAAACTAGATGCCATGTAGTGTTTTTCGTTTGAAATATCTGACCGTTCCAAACACTTATTTTTATCAGAATAGACACAGTCTCTCTCTCTCTCTCTCGCTCTCTCTCTCTCTCTCTCTCTCTCTCTCTCTCTCTCTCTCTCTCTCTCTCTCTCGCTCTCTCTGAGTGTGTGTGAGAAACACAGCGCTCTCAGGAAAGCGGCGGCGAGTCGTGTGCCTTCACACTTGAATACAAAATAATGTCAAAATGTCGGCCTTGGTGAGTTTTTACGTAAACACAGTCAGTTCTGCTTTAATTGAATGTAAAGAGCTGAGAAAGAAAACGCATGTAATGGATCTGTGCGTCAGGTCTTAAAGGGACAGCAGCCTAATAACCCTGCTGCCAGATTATAAGATAAGGACCCACTTAAATACTATGTACTAACATTGACATTCATAATTTGATACAATGCAATACATGTTTTTACATTGTACTTACATTTTAAAAATAAACTGAATGTAATTAATTAATAAAAGTTTATAATTACACTTTTGACCCTTTCTTAGGCCTAACCCTATCCTTAAACTTACCCATACCATCCCACCTCAATATCAGCAAAAGTGCTTTTCAATACAATATGAACACAATAAGTACATTACAAAAGTTTTGGGTCGCCTGCAGTGATCACAAAAAAAAAAAAAAAAACTCTCCTAATTAAGCACTGCTACTTGGGTGCAGCGAAATCACGCAACACATTGCGATCGCTCAACTGCTAGAGAACGGGAAGATGAGAGTCGTGATATCTCTTCTTCGCCTGTGCTTCCCCATAATATAGTCCCACGTCAGTATCTGCCTAAGAAATCGCCTAGTCTTTATCTGCATCGCTATTTGTACTCGTTGTGAATACGCAGGCCACAAGAAGTAATTAGGTGAAGTTTGATCACTTTTACTCAAGACATGCTAGCTGGCAACATAGGATTTCATTCATTATGCTAAGCTAAGCTAGCGGTGACCCTGCCAAACTAAAACAATGCATGCACTGAGACAAAAATGCTTTTGCATCTAAATGTAGTTGAATAAGCCCTATTTCTAAAACCGTTGGAGTGTTCCTTTAATCCGTAGGGTTTGATATGGAGTTGTCCTGGAAGTGATTCCAGCACCTGAATTCAATGATTTGGAGGGGTGACCCAATACTCTTGGCAACATAGTGTATCTATATAGCAGTTCCCTTTCGGGGAACTCGAGCTGCGTCGAAACGCTGTGAGAACGCCTCTGCGTTAATGCGTCGTGAAGCGCCTGTAGAACCATTCCATCGGAAAAAAGATCGATCGTCGCCGACGTGATGACGTCGCCGACGTGATGACGTCATCAACCGGAGACTATAAAAGGTCCGCGAACACAAACAGGAACTAGCTTCTGAGCCTTCAGCAAGCGATCTGTGTGAACCTGTCTGTCTATTTGGTGTTTTTGTCTGTCTATATCCAGAGATTTTCCACCCTTTTGTTAAATATTTCAGTATATATTAACAAACAAAGAGAAAATAAAATAGATAGAGTAAAATGGCGAGTGAAAGCAGCTTTAAGAGGTGTGTTCATCCCTGCCCACGCTACATCACGAGCGGGGATACACACTCTCTTTGTGTAGCCTGCTTGGGAGCGCAGCATGCCCAGGCAGCCCTCGAGGGGGCTGCTTGCGAGCACTGTGAGCGTATGCCACTGAGAACGCTGCGCTCCCGCCGGGCACTCTTCGAGGAGGGTGCCTCGGCTCGTGTTCCCCGCGGCTCTGGTCCCGCTGCTGCCGAGGCAGAGCGGTGGCTTCAGTCGTGGGGTTCACACATGGACTTTACAGAGGGGTTTGAGACGGGCCCAGCCTTATCTCAGCCCTCACCTGTATCGTCCAGTGTCTCGTCTCGGGGTTTGGAAGCCCGCTCTGCGGTCTCTTCCTCCCTGGGCGGGGCACCGGTGCTCCAACTATCCAGCTCTGAGGAGGTGGACGTTGAGAGCATCGCGACTGAAGACTCGCCACTTCAGTCACCCGCTAAAAAAAAAAAAAAAAATGAGTTGAGGTCGAGAGCTGTGGCCAGGTTAAATATAAAAATAAGAATGACTGGCTGGCTGAAATATCTGAATCCCATCGAAATCAGAGAGAACGAAATTAGATGAGCGATTCCTGCCCTCTCGTGCAAAGCATCAACGTCCTGCCATTCTTCCCTGACCTGCACACCGAGGTGTCTAGGTCATGGAGGAAACAAGCGGTATCATATAGAGTGTTCAGCCCACATACATCTGCATATAGTAATATATTTGGGCTGAGACACTATGGTTATGGGGCGATGCCGAAGATCGAAGAGACGCTTGCGAGCTATCTCTCGCCTTCAGCTGCATCGTCCCTGGCATTTCCCCTCCGAAGGAAATCGGTGCTTACCTCAGCACACGGTACCCGTCTTCCTTCGGTGCCCACAGGGGGCCGCGCTACTAACCCCGCCGCAATGTCAGGGCGCAGAGGGTCTCCGCGGGCCACCTGAGGGTGGTCCGCCCCCTCCTCGGAGGGCATGCGAGCAGTCAGGTCAGGTGTTCCCTGCCGGTTCGCCGTTTCAGGGCACTGCACTCGCTGCTCAAATTACACCAGAGGCCAGCCTCGAGAGGCTGGTTCCCTTAGTTTCCCCTCCGTGGGAAGACGGTGCTTACCTCAGCATACGGTACCCGTCTTCCTTCGGTACCCTCAAGGGGCCGCGCTGCCAACCCCGCCGCAATGTCGGGGCGCAGAGGGTCTCCGCGGGCCACCTGAGGGTGGTCCGCCCCCTCCTCGGAGGGCAGGGGAAACAAAAGGACGCTGAGGGTAGTCCCCTCCGAAGGGAAACGGTGTTTACCTCTGCCTACGGTACCCGTTGTCCTGCAGCGCCCTCTGGGGGCCGCGCTGCCAACCCCGCCGCAATGCCGGGGCGCAGACGGTCCCCGCGGGCCACTCGAGGGTGGTCCGCTCCCCCTTCGGGGGGCTCCCGAGCAGTCAAGTCAGTCGTTCCCTGCCGGTCCGCCGCTTCAGGGCACTGTGCTTGTTGCTCAAAATACACCAGAGGCCAGCCTCGAGAGGCTGGTTCCCTTAGTAGATTTTCTAGACGAGTGGAAACGTCTATCAAATATATCTCAGTGGGTCCTGCAGATAATAGAAAAGGGGTACGCCATTCAGTTCAGAAGTCGGCCACCTCCTTTCTGCGGTGTCCTACCTACAGAGGTGGGCCCGGAGCAGGCTCTGGTAATGGCACAGGAAGTAGAGACACTCCTGCAAAAAGGGGCTATAGAGAGGGTTCCCCCTCCCAGCAGGGAGTCTGGCTTTTACAGCCGTTACTTCATCGTGCCGAAGAAGGATGGGGGCTTACGCCCGATATTAGATCTGCGGCTATTGAATCGCTCGGTGGCCAAGCTCAAATTCAAGATGCTTACACTCAGACAGATTGTAGCGCAGGTCAAATCGGAGGATTGGTTTGTCACCATAGACCTCAAAGATGCGTATTTTTATGTCTCCATCCTTCCACATCACAGGAAGTTCCTGAGGTTTGCCTTCGGGGGAGAGGCATACCAATATCGTGTACTTCCCTTCGGTCTAGCACTGTCACCCCGCACGTTCACCAAGTGTGTGGATGCAGCTCTGGCGCCGCTGCGTCTACAGGGCATCCGCATACTGAACTATATCGACGACTGGCTGATTCTAGCGAATACAGAGCAGATGGTGGTTCAGCATCGAGATGCTGTTCTCGCCCATATGTCGAAGCTGGGGTTGAGGCTGAACGCCAAGAAGAGTGTGCTTTCTCCGGCTCAGAGAACCACTTTTCTAGGTGTGAACTGGGACTCGGTAATTATGCGGGCGCAATTATCGCCAACACGCGTATCATCGATCCTGGCAGCCGCCAAAGAACAGAAGCTAGGCCGAGCCGTCACTGTGAAACGGTTCCAGAAACTGTTAGGTCTCATGGCAGCAGCGTCCAACGTGATACCTTTTGGCCACTGCAGTGGTGGCTCAAAACAAAAGGGTTCTCCCCGAGGGGAAATCCGCTCCGCACGATCAAAGTCACGCGGCGATGCCTACGTGCTCTGGTCATGTGGAAAAACCCGGGGTTTTTATCTCAGGGTCCCGTGTTGGGGGCTCATGTTCGTCGCGTAACGCTAACGACAGATGCCTCTCTCACGGGCTGGGGGGGCGACCATGAGTGGTCGCTCATCCCAGGGTCTATGGCAGGAACATCAGCGGCACTGGCACGTAAATCGGCTAGAGATGCTCGCAGTGTTTCTTGCATTGAAACAGTTCCTGCCCGACCTCAAGGGGCCACCATGTGCAGACAACACATCGGTGGTCGTCTATATAAATCACCAGGGGGGTCTGAGGTCCCGTCCGTTGGACAATTGGTACATCGGATCCTCCTGTGGGCCCAAGGGAAATTGCTGTCAGTCAGAGCAGTATATATCCCGGGGGTCCTGAATCAGGAAGCAGACAGCCTGTCGAGGCAGGGGCCGAGGCCCGGGGAATGGAGACTCCACCCAGAAGTGGTGGAGCTCCTATGGAAGGTATATGGGAGCTATTTGCTTCGGCGGAGAGTTCTCACTGCCCGCAGTGGTTTCTCTGACCCATCCAGCCCCGCTGGGGTTGGATGCCATGGTACAGGGGTGGCCGAGGCTACCTCTGTACGCCTTCCCCCCGATTGTCTTGCTTCCAGGAGTTCTGGAGAGGGTACGCCGGGACGGGGCCCAGGTACTCCTAGTGGCTCCGTACTGGCCGACCCGAGTATGGTTTTCGGACCTGATATCTTTCCTGGAAGGCTCTCCGATGGAGATTCCGACCAGGAGGGATCTACTCTCTCAGGCGGGCGGGAGATTCCTGCACCCACGCCCAGAGATGTGGAAACTGTGGGCCTGGCCTCTGAGGGGGCTAGGCTCATAGAGGAAGGTCTCTCGGCCGAGGTCGTAGAGACCATCCTTCACTCCAGAGCTCCGTCCACGAGGAGACTGTACGCTCTGAAAGGGAAACTTTTCTCAGCATGGTGCAGAGAACGCCAGTGGGACCCAGTTAACTGCCCGGTTGGTACAGTGCTGGAGTTTCTGCAGGCAAGGTTCTCGGCAGGGTTGACCCCCTCCACAATAGAGGCGTACGTGGCGGCCTTGGGTGCCGTCCACGTCCCTTTGGGTGGAGTGTCTTGGGAAGACACCCTCTGATTACACGTTTCCTCCGTGGCACTTTAAGGTTGAGGCCTGTTATGCACTCGAGGGTCCCAGCATGGGACTTAGCCTGTGTTTTGCGGGGCTTGTCCGAGCCTCCGTTTGAACCCTTGTAGGAGGTGTCGGATAAGTTCCTCACCTCAGGACTATATTCCTTTTGGCTATTTCATCTCTCAAAAGAATAAGAGATATTCAGTCCCTGTCTGTAGGGCCCTCATGTCTAGAGTTTGCGCCGGGGATTTCTCATCCCAGGCCGGGTTATGTCCCCAAGGTTCCTACGAGCCCACGGGGCCCCATTACTCTTCAAGCATTCTGTCCTCCTCCTTTCACGACGTCAGACCAGGAAGATTAATCTGCTGTGCCCTGTTAGAGCACTAGATACTATGTCCACAGAGCTGCCCTGTGGAGGAAAACTGATCAGCTGTTTGTCTGTTTCGGGCCCCCTAAGAAGGGGCCCCAGTATCTAAGCAGAGGATGAGCAAGTGAGTGGTCGAGGCCATCTCACTTGCTTATGAGGCGGCCGGGCAGCAGTCTCCACTGGCTGTCCGGACGCATTCAACCAGGGGTATGGCTGCTTCTTAAGCACTTTTGTCGGGGGCTTCCCTCCACGATATTTGTAAACGCGGCCGGATGGTCGTCTGCTTTAACTTTCGTCAGGTTCTACGAACTAGACCTGGCATCTACAGTTGGGGCACAGGTACTCTCGTAACCGTGTGCGCTTCGGCTTCACACATACGAGACACTTGGTCCTATGGCGATGTGGGTATAAGCGTTCTCACAGCGTTTCGACGCAGCTCGAGTTCCCCGAAAGGGAACGTCTCAGGTTACGTATGTAACCCTAGTTCCCTGAGGGAACGAGACGCTGCGTCGCTCTGCCATACTCCCGGCGTGTCCGTGATCACTTACTTCAGGCTTTATCAGAAGCTAGTTCCTGTTTGTGTTCGCGGACCTTTTATAGTCTCCGGTTGATGACGTCATCACGTCGGCGACGTCATCACGTCGGCGACGATCGATCTTTTTTCCGATGGAATGGTTCTACAGGCGCTTCACGACGCATTAACGCAGAGGCATTCTCACAGCGTTTCGACGCAGCGTCTCGTTCCCTCAGGGAACTAGGGTTACATACGTAACCTGAGACGTTTTTCCTCATGTATTGATGTCAAAATTGTGGCCAGAGAAAATATTTACTGGCTAGTAACTTTGGAAAACCAATAACCACAACAGCTGTTAAGCAAGAAAGTTCCTGTCAAGCCATGGATAGTCCCTGAAGTCTCTGATAATTTGGTCATTAAGTATATTATGCGCCTGCTCCAGTTCAGATCCAGCCTTTGTGATGATTACAGCCAACACGACGATTGCAAAGTTTGACAAAACTTTCAGATATTATCCTTCTTAGGTAATCATTATAAGCAATAAGTTGTAATTGGTTCCCAACATGTTTGTTGTGTCTGCTTCTGCTAAACTGAATATATCTCTCACTGTTGTATGGACATTACTTTGATACAAGTGTTTTGTATTGTATTTTTCACTTATCTTCACTAAATTGGATGAATGATGTCTTAGCAAACAAATCTAATGCAAAAATGACAAGTCCTCATCTTTCATTGTTTGCTCAAAACTGTTGCACTCTATTAGAGAGTGTTTTTTTACTCTTCAGGAACTCAAGAAACCGGTGGCTGTCTCTGCACATTAAGCTGCAATGGGAGAAAATATGTATTTAAAGTCCAAAAAAATGTCTCGCTTCACCTTTATACATATATTACAGCAGTAAATTCCACGTATTTCGGACACGCTAGTCAAAACATTTATATTTCTTCTCCTCTGTTCCATCTGCTACATTCATATTTCATGCAGTGCATTTTTTATAACCAATTGCTCCGCCTGTCCACTGTTGCAGGCGGCAGCTGTGATTGGCTAATCTTAAGGTTAGCTGTGCTCTGATTGGCTGGGTTCACATAAACAGTAATCTGTATGCTAGTTGGATGGATGGCCCACGCTTCAGACCCCTGTTAGACCCCTGTCATTTGCTCTCTCCATCCATCCATTCATCCATCTGTTCTCACTATCCTCCCACTACCACTTTTTGTTCCGGTATTTTGTGTACAGTGCTGCTTCAGCTAGCTTGTGGTGCTTATCACTGGAAAATTTCAATCCTAGTGTGACTAGACGTGGCTTTTGGTTTCTAAAGAGATTTTAGTGAATACTTCAATTAATCAATAAATACATTCCTTTAGTAAATTACTCTTTAAAGATAAAACATGAAGCATTAATATAATTTCTTATAATAAAATGGACATTTTGGACTGCTACAGTGTTAATAAACATTAAGATTTTTTAATGTTTTTGCTTACCAAGGCTGTATTTATCTGATTACAAATAAAATAAAAACAGAAATATTGTGGAATAATTACTATATAAAACACATGGCAAAACCGAATTTTCAGCATCATTACTCCAGTCTTCAGTCACATGACCTTGCAGAAATTATTCTGATATGCTTATTTAGTGTTTAAGAAATATTTCTTATTATCAGTGTCGAAAAAGGTTCTTGCTGCCTTTTTTAATGTTTTTACTTTAAATAAATCAAAAGTGACAGTAAATGCATTTAAATGGTTACAAAAGATTTATATTGCAAAAAAATAATAAAATAAGTGATTATGATTGAGCACAAAATCATCATATGAGAATGATTTCTGAAGGACCATGTGACACTGCAGACTGGAGAACGATGCTGAAAATACAGCTTTGATCACAGGAATACATTATATTTTAACTTATATTAAAACTGTGTATTTTTACTGTATTTTTGATCAAATAAATCAACTTAATCTTAATGTATATACTATTTTTTATCAGTGAATTACTGAAAAAAGAGAAAAACTGTGCAAAAGAAAAGTTGCTGGAATATTTTTTGTTACACTTTATTTTAAGGTGATTGTAATGACAAGTACCATTAATATTAATTAAAGTAAGTAATATTAATTACCCACATGTACTTAGAGTTAGGGTTTGGTGAAATATTGTTAAAATATTTAATGACTATAGTTACTTATAATTATGAATAATTTACTGTTATTACTAGCACATGTAGTAATGTGTAAACATGTTTACACAAGTGTATACTATTGGTTGTATACATAAACCGTAAAAAAATATGGACGACTCGACATCATCCGTTTCCGCTTGCCATATTTGAAGCTTTCAGGTGGCCTGCACGGCGCTGACATCTTGGGACCGACATGAAATCATCGTGATGATAACTGCCTTCAATGACATAAACTAACTTTGGGGAACAAATTTTTGAAGTGTAATTTTATTGTTTTGTTTGCCTCGCGTCCATTAGAAAACAGAGGGGCGGCTATACTGGGACCGGTCACCGGGCGGCGATCGAGGCGGGAAAGCTTCAGTATCTGAGAGGGAGACTGCAGGCTTTGTTGTATACTATAAATCAGACTGCATTATGGGTAGTGATATAAATGTGACTCTTCACCACAAAACCAGTCAGAAGTCTATAGGCAATATATACAGTCATATTAGTAATATGTGCTGCTAATATGCTCCTATCCTAACAAAACATACATCAATGGAAAGCTTATTTATTCATCTTTCAGATGATGTATAAATCTCAATTTCAAAGAATTAGCCCTTATGACTGGTTTTGTGTTCCTGGGTAACGTATATGGAATACACTGTGTGGAGTTAAATGCACCAACACAACAAAACTTTATAAAACATCTGAAACCCAAAAGCAAAACAACATGAAAAGGCATTCATAAGCCATTTTACTTCTGTAATCAGTGCTAATAGTGACGCTTGGCTTAGCAAACATTGTAAATGTACTGCTGAATTACTAGTAGCTTCCTCTTCACACTTCTCTCCTGCTAAGATTTATCCCTTGCGTTTTAACTCGGCCCATGTGTGTCACTTCTATCCCTGAAGTGCTCCATCCCTCCCGATTTCTCTTTCTCTCTCTAAGCGGTTTTATGGCTCCGCATGAGCTGTGCGGAGAGCATTAGATGTCAGTGAAGCTGTAAACAGCATGTTACGGAGAGACACCACTTCGGGAAGAAAGAAATATGAACGCCTGATAAGCGCCGGCCTTCCAGGAATCATTCCCATCTTAAACTAAGTTAACCTGTGGTCCCTTTTCCGTTCAGATCCTCCCTCTTTCTCATTCTCTCTCCAGCAGGATTTAGAAACTCTCAGAAGCAGGATCAGATGCGGAGGAACCGATAAGAGCGTTGTGAAATGCAAATAAGAAAATGGATTAAATACATAGACGTAATATTACATGTAAATATTTCATGGGCGTGTGCAGGTTATGACGGCACTGGCTGTACATCACAAGCAGGAGCTGCCGTGTGTTAAAGGTAAATGTGTGTTATTTCATCATTCGCCAGACAATAGAAGAGAAATAAAATACATGTCCTCAACAGAACACATGAGTCTGTAGGACAAACACTGCGGGATAAATTATGCACTGAAGTTAAATACTAAATACACCAAGTATGAGCAAGAGCAGTAGTTATGCTCGGCCTAGCAAACATTAATAACCATTGGTTCATAGATCAGAAGCTAATACATTTGACCTGTGCTTGTGACCTTGTGTTTATGTGTGTGTGTGTGTGTGTGTGTGTGTGTGTGTGTGTGTGTGTGTGTGTGTGTGTATGTGTGTGTGTGTGGGGGGGTATTTTGTGACATATGAGGACACAAATGTGTATAATGACATGGATATGACATATGACATTGGCCTTGTCCTCACTTTTCAAAATGCTTATAAATCATACAGGATTATTTTTTTAGAAAGTAAAAAATGCAGAATGTTGTGATGGGATTTAGGGGCAGTGTGTGTGTGTGTGTGTGTGTGTGTGTGTGTGTGTGTGTGTGTGTGTGTGTGTGTGTGTGTGTGTGTGTGTGTGTGTGTGTGTGTGTGTGTGTGTGTGTGTGTGTGTGTGTGTGTGTGTGTGTGTGTGTGTGTGTGTGTGTGTGTGTGTGTGTGTAATGGGTAGGTTTAGGGGTAGGGGTAGTGTAAGGGGATAGAAAATACGGTTTGTACAGTATAAAAACCATTACGCCTATGGAATGTCCCCATATGTCACAAAAACAAACGTGTGTGTGTGTGTGTGTGTGTGTGAGTGTGTGTGTGTGTGTGTGTGTGTGCGTGTGGTTTCGGTCTCTAGGGGGCTGTGAACTAGTCAGATCAGTGGCTCAGTGATGATCCCTGCGTGTAGCATGTTCATGAATTTACACCATCTGTCCTGAAATATTCATTAGGTTTCACTGATACATAGATTTGTCGGTCTATGAATGTCTCCATTTATCCTGAGTTATCCTCAAAAGGAAAGAAAAAACACAAATGAGTTATCTTTAATGTCTCAAGTGAGAATAATGCAGATCATTTCTCTAATATTATGTTTAAACGACCAAACACAAAGGACTTCTATAGGCTTACATTAGGAAAGGGCATATGCTTGTCTCATGATATGGAAAATTACATTGGTTGCTAAGAGGATTGGTCAACGAAGTTTTAAAGGAAGTGTATGTAAGATTGTGGCCAAAACTGGTACTGCAATCACTATCAAATGACTGTAGAGTGATGTGTCCCCCTCCCCCTGACTCAATGTTGCCAGATTGGCTGCAGGATCAGCAGGAAAGTTTGTAGATCTGCAGCTGTGGTAACTAGAGCAGATCTGGCAACCCAGATGCAGTAACACTACTGACTTCGTGATTGGTCGATTAGGTGGAAGGCGGAGCTTCAGGCCAAAACACAACATGTCAACATCAACATCAGTTGAGGGCTGCAACAACAACTTTTAAATGACAATATCCTGGCCGGACTACTGCTGTCAGTGATATAAGTATATGAAATGAACATGATTAAGTCTACTGACTTAATGTCAGGCAAGTTTTGTGGATAGAAATGGACAATTTGAGACTATGACATATCATCAACAGATTCAAGGCATGATTATAGTAGCACATACCATGAACTGGTCACAAATAGAAACCTTCATTTTATAATTTTAGATAGGATTATTCATGTCTTTTGTGTTAATTTTCAGCTTTCATTTACAGTATTGGTAGAAGTTGATAAGAGAAAAATGAAGTTCCAGCTCAGGTGGGGAAGAGGCATGTTTGCTTCATTTCACCACGGAATAGTTTGTAAACAAGTCTCAGGTTGAGCTGAATTTGCAGACATATTGAGAATAAAACACAATGCTGTGCCTTCTATATTGGATCCGACAGGAATGGTGCAACACACTTATGTGAGTAAAACGTCTTTTTTATATGAAATAGTAGTCCTGGGGCTGTTTTCCAGATGGGCTCCCAAAACGAAAGCCCGTCAGCAGGCCGGTGAATCTCAAATAGTGAAACAACATTCCTGTTGTTGTGTATGTGCGCACACAGTTCACGCTTATATCCACTGATCGGTCAGGAAAAAGTAATATTCAAATCAATTGCGTGTGGATAAGAAATAAATCATTGTGTTTGTTTGATAAAGACGTCTACGAGCCCTGTGATCGAGAGAATCATTCCGGTTGCCTCTTTCAAAATAATCTGACAGTGAACTGACAGGGGAGCTGAAGCTCATTAAATATGCAAATCTTCTATTCGTGGGCGTTTACTTCCAAGTCAAAACCCAGCGTTCAGGAGAGAGCCTCAAAACCAGTGTAGAAAATGGCCTATTACTTATTACTTATGATGTTTTTGAATGTAAAAACTACACAAACGTCCTTAGTTGACCTCAGACAATAGTATAAAAACATACAAATAAAAAAGCCAGTTCATGACACCTTTAAATCACTGTCTAACCAACAGTAACATGCACACAGCTGCTTCAGTGTTTCTCTTGAATCCAACACAGAAGTGACTTAAACCACAATTTATCGACTGGCCACTTGAGACAGGCTCCAAAGGGGAGTCAAATCGGTTTGGCCATTACCAGAAGCTAGTCGTTATAGCTTATAAAGTTATTCATACTTTATTAACTCCCTGGAGTCATATGGATACTTTTATGATTTGAGGTACCATTCACTCCCATTATAAAGCTCGGAAGACAGCCCTATACTACACACATATTGGCGAATAGAATCGGCAATAGAATCACCATATCCTATTATATATAATTCCACCAAATCAGCTTATCTTTGTAAAATGGCACAGCTTTTTGGTACAGCTGAACTTACACACTTAACATCAGTCAATCAAACATTATATTATGATATTATGATAATCAAGCACTATTTACTGGTATTACTTTAATAATTAGAACTAAAACTTGGTAACCATGTATGAATGCATTTTTGTCATTTTAACTGATCTTAGGACTGGGTGCGGTGCTTAAGATATTGTTGGTAAAAAAATAATTATAAGTTATTATTATTAAAAGATAATAATAGACTACTAATTCTACTACTAATAACCATATACAATGCACTAAGGATTGATGATCTGCTAGGTTCATGAATATTAATCACGTTGTCAGCGTTAGCTCGAACTGATTTGCTGAAATCAAAACAGGGACAGTAATAGATGAGCGCCAGCCAATAAGATTGCCGTTTCCGCATTAGTCCCGCCCACTGCTGGAGAAACCAGCATATCTTCTGCTTGTTCTTAAAAGCTGAAAAATTCCAAACAAACAGCTATTATTTTGACAGGAAAATCCAACAAAGAATATGGTTTACAAGAAGCGCGTCCATTCTCCGTGGTATGTAAGACTCTCTCTCTCTCTCTCTCTCTCTCTCTCTCTCTCTCTCTCTCTCTCTCTCTCTCTCTCTCTCTCTCTCTCTCTCTCTCTCTCTCTCTCTCTCTCTCTCTCTCTGAGCGTGTGTGAGAAACACAGCGCTCTCAGGAAAGCGGCGGCGAGTCGTGTGCCTTCACACTTGAGTTTACGGTACGCCAAATACAGGTAAGCTGCTCATCATCCGTTGAGCTGAACTGAAATACACAGATCTCTTGACAGAAAGTGAAACTCTCAAGCGCTCAGTGTTCAGCGGGTGAAAATATAACAATGCTAAACTTATACTTAGCCTCTAACACACACACACACACAGACACTAGCGAGTAAAATCTAAGAATTTATTAACCATGGCTAATGATATGGCATCATTCAGTCATCCAGAGTGAAAATTTAGGCATATGTGAGTGATTTACTCGCATTGTAGAGGGTTGGAAGAGCCAGGATATTTTTTATATAACTCTGATTGTGTTTGACTGAAAGAAGAAAGTCGTATACACTAGGGTGGCTTGAAGGTGAGTAAATTATGGGATAATATTCAGATGCTTTTCACCTTAACTTCACCCACGAGGGATTCATGATAAGATTGAAAGAGATGCTAAAGCTCTACTAATATCACACACACACACACACACACACACACACACACACACGGCTGTATCATGATGAGGACATTTCTGCATTTTTACATACTCATTAACATTATTTAGCATGTCTACTAAGCCGTTTTCCTCAAGGGGACTGTTAGCTGCTCTGCAAAAGTAGGTGATTTCTGCTTTTACTATTCTGGTGGTGACATCTGGCCCCTAAAACACAGTCAAACCTGACCTGAACAACACAGGTTCATTATGTGACACATGAGCTGTATCATGCCGAGTCCAGACAGCACAAACATCCCTCTAACACAGATAATATTCACGCCGCAGTGATACGCTCTCTCTGTGTTTGCTAAGGAGTTATGTAATCTCAGTGTTCATTTTCAAGTGTAGAACTCGCACTGCTTTCTTCATCTTTCTCATCTTCGGTTGTCTCTCGCTCTATAAATACCTAAGCCAAAAACACACTCACTCCATCCCATCTGCAGCTAGAGTCTTAGAAAATAATAAAACAAAGAGAGACGACGGACAATGCACAGAAACAACTGTGTAATATAAATGTCGTTATCCGTTTATATATTTATCATTTTTTGCACACTAAAAAAATATGGAAATTAGGTAACAACACAATAGAATAAAATAATATGTACAAACATGCACATACACACAGTGGTAATTACTGAACATTAATGAGGACTAATGGCCAACGAAGGATAAAAAGAGAAATAATGAGAGTATGATGTTCTGCATTAGCATCAGATCTGTCTGATTTTCCCAGGCATGCACATGGCTCTATGTATGTGCAGTGTGACGACAATTCAGGTCAAGAGTAAATATCCTTTTGATTATTCCACGTGAAAAATTAGCCTGAGCAAATATACTCAGGAATAATAAGGGTGTGTTATCTGATGAAAATCTCAAAAACAAGGGCTTTGTGAAAGATTACCTGGTTAAGAACACGTGCCCCGCCCCTTTCACATCACATGAGATGCCTGCTGAACAGGAAATGTATGTGTAAAACAACATTAAAATAACATCTGCTACACCAGATCAGTATCGATTCAAACAAGCCACCTGTTCAAATACTGTAATGCATATACAAACCCAAATTCAATGTGAGTTAAACATGAACTGTTTAAATTTTTATGTTTGAATGAGATTCAGTACAGATTTGATTCAATTACAGTTTTATACAGATTCGATACAGATTAAATATGAAATGAATGTGAATTAAAAATCCTAATTGAATATGAACCAAATCTGTACAGAGCCCCTTACATGACATGCAAGAAAATAAAAGGTAAATTGTGAGTACGATTAACTATTTAGTTCCCTTGATTTATAAATAGTGCGCACGATTTAGCAAATCGAGGGAACGAATTAGTAAAACCTGCGCACTATTTATAAATCGAGGTAGTAAAACGTGCGTGCGATTTATAAATCAAGGGAACAAAATAGTAAATTGTGCGTTCGATTTAGCCTACTAGTTTTTTACTGCATGTCATGTGCCGGGCTCAATAAATCTGTACTGAATCTGTATGACATAGTTTGATGTCTAATGTTTAATGTTAAAAGATTCAGTTTAGATTTGATTAAATTACAATTTAATACCGATTCAATTAAGTTTAAATTCAGTTTTGATTCAGTACAGATTTATTTAAATCCTAATTGAATATGTATCAAATCTGTAATGAATCTTATTTGATTATAAATTAAATCAGAATCTAATCTGAGCTGAATGGTAATTTAATCTGAATTTAATGTATAAAATGCAGAGATAAATATGCAGAGATAAATACACTGAAAAAAATGACTTTGTGGTATTGTAAAATCTATTACATTAATTCATGTAATTTATACATTGTAAAATCAAGATTAAGTTGGAACTATATATCTTATGTAAAATTTACACAATTTATTAATGTAATAAATTAACTGAGAAGAAAGAGTACATTTTACCATATATTTACAAATAGTATTTAATGTTTTATAGTCACAGCACATTCACCTAAAAATACTAAGTAAATTTTAATTGAATCTGCCCGCCCGTTTTTGTTGTTGCTCAAAAAGATACCGGTTCAGTGGCAGAGACGGTCGGTTTGGGATGTCGCTTTTACATGGCTGACTTATTCTCGGTAAGTTCTGACCTTTCTATTTTAGATTTGTGATAACGATGTACTTCGTTTTGATGGTTTGATTATTGCATAGACGTTACGGTTTAAAATTGACTAAAAGTGAGTTTTAATCACTAACGGTAGCTAAAGCTAAAGCATTATCCACTTCTATAAAGTTGAGACTGGTGTTTAGTCAAAGATAGAGGGGATTAAATGTAGTTAGCCACGTTCTTGTAGAAAAAGTCACCCTGTCTGGTTAACTTCAAAATAATTTAATGTTAGCTGGCCGTGATTAAGTGCTGGCTGCCTGTGTGTGTGTCCTCTAGCTAATGTTAGCATTTTTTAAAAGTGTCTAAGTTAGTTGTTTTTATATCCACTGAAAATTTCACAGCAATTATTATATCAAAGCATAAGTTAGTCTGCACTCTGCACTAAAGAAGGAAAGTTTGGATGGCAGGTGAACTCTGATACCAAATAAGCATTGATGTATAACGTTAGCAACAAGTGCATGAATGTCAGCGATTCTATTTTAGTGAGCTAACGACATGAAGGTCCGGTCACCTTTTTAATGAAAATAAAATGTAATGTTATAAATGTAAATCTATTTCTTAAATGGAATTGTGTTCTTTCTTTCTTACAAACTGTATGCAGGAGGACAGTCGCAGTGTTGCTGCTGAACATATCCTTAAGATGGTCGTCCATGGAGCTGATTGGGAGGATCCAGTCGATGAATGAGCATTAAGGAAAAGTGACCATTCTGTTTCAGCTGGACTATGCATGTGCTCGTCATTAAAGGGTTAAATTTAGTTCAGTTCAGTCAAAAATGAAATGTCTGTCATTAACTCCTCTCCCTAATGTCGCTCCACACCCGTAAGACCTCCGTTCATCTTCACACACAGTTTAAGATATTTTATATTTAGTCCGAGAGCGTATGCAAGTGTATGCACACTATACTGTCCATGTCCAGAAAGGGAATAAAAACATCATCAAAGTAGTCCATATGAGACATCAGTGGGTTAATTAGAGTCTCTTGAAGCATCGAAAATACATTTGGGTCCAAAAATAACAAAAACTACGACTTTATTCAGCATTGTCTTCTCTTCACCGTTTGAATCTTTATTTGAGGATTGAACACAAACACGGAAGAGAAGACAATGCTGAATAAAGTCGTAGTTTTTGTTATTTTTGGACTCAAATGTGATTCATTTCATATTTGGCTGAACTAACCCTTTAATGTTAGTTATGCCACTGTTGGCTGCTGATGTTTAGTTGAACCCTACATGGTTAATTCTACAGTTATTGTAAATTATAATGAATGTACCTTAACTACTTAATCAGTTGATGTGAACATTACTGATTTAATGGTTAATTGTAAATTTTGACATAATAAACTGTTCAACTTCATTGTATTTATGTGTGATTTGTGATAAATGTATTTGATGCAGAGAACATTATTACATTTATTTGGTTTAAAATAGCAACATTTACATAATAATAGTGAGTAATATAAATTAATTCAACTAAGTAATTCAAAATGTCAAATGGACAAACATAAAATCTACTTAATTACTTCATAAGAGTAAATAATACAGATTTATAAAATTTTCACAATAGTTATGCTCCTTTTAAAATTAAATTTACTTGATTACTTTTAATAAATACAACATGCTAAGTTAAATATAATTAAGTAACATTTACTTAATGTCTTTGCAAATGTTACATTTATAGTTAACGTCCCCGGTTACGTATGTAACCTTAGTTCCCTGAGAACAGGGAACGAGACGCTGCGTCAGCTGACGCTACGGGGAACGCCTTCAGCGTGACAGGTGTCTGAAATCGCTATCAAATCACAATCCTACTGACCGTCGGCAGCTGGTGATGTCATCACCGTGCGACCAGGAAGTATAAAAAGGCACCGTGCCAACATGACAACATCCGCTTCGTCTGAAGGGACTGTGGGCAGGCACACCTTGAAGCATGGCCATGTGACGCAGCGTCTCGTTCCCTGTTCTCAGGGAACTAAGGTTACATACGTAACCGGGGACGTTCCCTTTCGAAAGGGAACTCGCGCTGCGTCAGCTGACGCTACGGGGAACGATATACCCACGCCGCCATGCTGAGGGGAGTGCACGCCCCTTACTGGCAGTGAGAACTGCCTGGACGAGTGTTCGCGGAAAGTCTGAACCACTCCCCCTCTAGCCACACAGGCTGCCAGTGACATCATTCCCTACGGTCATAGCCCAAGCTATATGCCTAAGAGAGAACCTAAACAAGTTTTAACTGAGGTTTCCTACTCTCGGCTTGCTCGAGGGCCTGGGACCTACTACTTTCGAAGGAAGGAGTCCCTTAAGGGAATGTGGCTAGGGGACCCGAGGGCGCCACCAGCCGTCACTAATTCGGGAAACCCTTCACCAAATGCCACCAGGGAGGCCTCACCTGGCATCACTTCTGTGGGACACCCCAGCTTGGCCAACCCTGTCTGTCAAAACAGAGCCTCCGGAATCGCTCTACTTATGAGCATCCAGACTGAGGGACTGCAAAGTGGCAATGTCCTCCTCAGACCGGAACTCGGAGACGGGAATCCTGGAGAGCAGTACTCAGCTTAGTGCTTCTTACCCTTGCCATCGAGGGGAGTCTCTTCTGCTCGATCCTAGGATCTACTGAGCACATTTATTACAGGGGTGCTCAGGAGGCCTAAAAAGGCCTATGGACTGATCTACCCGGGAGGCCCCGAGGGGGGCCTGCCCGTCTGATCAGACTCAAGCGGCCGTAAGCTCGCAGACGACCCTCAATGAGGGGAGCTCTTAAGCCAGCTTGGTAGGTAAACCATGCTGTAGGCTAGCCAGTTCCCTTTCCTGAAGGGACTGCGCAGCAGAAACGGAGTCTCGTTGTGCTAGGGCACGAGCCCGCCACTGAGTTATACCGGCCCAGGCCGGGACCCAACGGCAGGCAGCCGCTAGCTGTCAGCCCAAAGCCAGTTCTACATTCCCACTTAGGGGAACCGTTTCCCCTCCAGGGAGGCCAGGAGGCGCTTCTACCTGGCACCGTTAGTGCTAGCTGTTAGGAGCCGCAGGAAGGTGGCTTTACTGGTTCCTCAGGGGCTCATGAGGCTATAACGCCAGAAGCCACCTATGCTAATGGCTAGCTTGTCACCGAGACCTGGTCCGGGAATCCCCTCCCAAAAAGGCCCGAAGAGGCCTGACAGCATAATACACTGGCCTACCGAGCGTCCCAGCTCGGGGGCTCACCCTCAGGTGGCCTAGAGCGGCCTACTTCCTGCCAGCCAACGTGCAAACTGTCGGGAGCTATTGTGTTCCTGGGGCTCGCCTCCAGGGAGGCCTGTTTGATGCCACGTACAGTCCGGTCCTTTTAGGGCGACCTGGAGAGGCCTATTGCCGAATGGCAGTTCCCTATTAGATTGGTGACATACGGTGCTTATCCGATGGCAAATCCCACCGGAAACCCTGCAGGGCCGGGAAACGACCATAGGACGGCCTGCAGCGGCCCGTCCCTGATAGCAGACTATGCTAGCCGCCTGGCTAGCACCCACGCACACTGTCGCAAGACCTGGGAACCGGGGCTCACCCTACAGGAGGCCTAAAGCGGCCTAGATCCTGTCAACCAATGGTCGGAACCCTAGGTCACCCCCTCAGGGGACGCCATGTGAGGCGTGCTGAAACTCAGCAAGCCCTTAGAGTCGGGCTGACAGTGGCTGTCTGCTGGCTGATGAGGACTGGGTATCCAGTCACTACCTGGGGACTCATCCACAGGGAGGCCGTTAGGGGCCTACTTATGACGAGGTTTCTGCTGCAGCCGACATCGTTGGGGAGAACCCTCCCCGCTCACATGGGCCACGATGTCGGAACTCACCCGCAGGGAGGCCTACTGAGGCCTACCACCTGACCCAGAGTTAACTGCCCGGACTGCCTCGGCTGGCGTCTCCCGCCAGCCCGCCTTCTATAGTCGGTCCGCCCCAGCGGCCCATAGCAGCCTTCTGCGACGGCGCAGTCTCTCAGGCAGCGCCTACCAGCGTGGACCTAAAACACAATGCCCACAGCAGTGCACTCAGCATAAAACGCCTTGAACCCTCTAAAGCGAGGGGAGTACAACTTACGCCACCTGCCTCCAGGGCGGCCGTCTGGTCGTCCAGCGGTCCGCCGTCCGCGCAAGGGCGTCAGCCGTGACAGTGTTTCGACTCCAGGGGAGCATCCTACCAACCGATGCTTTCAGATGGTTGCGAAGTACAGCTCGACCCGAGCCTAAAAGGTGAAGCAGAAGACACAGAGCAAAAAGTGAAATATATTGAACACACACAACCGGCCATTTCCTGAACCAAGCCGGGGGGCCGCCCAGAAGTGGCGGCCGCACTAGCTCTGGGGGGCGGGGCTAGCAAAACCAGTCTGACTGCGCACCGCGCAGAGACGCCTACCCCGTCCCCACGACCACTGGCTGAGTCGCGATTCATTCTGCTATACACCTTTTTGCATTAATAACAACCCCCAAATGCAGAAGGGGGGTGGGCATTGGCCGGACGACCCTACTACGGGGAGGCCGGGTAGGGATACAAAGCTCCTGCGGGGATACCGACAGGAGCCCGGGGCAACTGCCAGGGCGATATGCCACCGCACGACGCCACCGTCATCCCATCAACAGCCTAGGCCAACCTGATGCACTAGCATCGGTCTGATAATCCCACAACAACGGCCCTAAAAAGGACTGGGACAGACCTTACTGTAGTTCATGCGCTAGCCTAACCTCACAAATTCATCTAGATATTTCACTAGCAGAGGTGCCAACGCTACCCAGAGGTGGCTACAGCTAAAAACCGTTCGCCAGGAGAACATACGTCAGTTTATATCGCCGCTACATGCCCGCGGCATGTGCGGTGGCCTCAACTGCTCATATTACACATATCCAGAAGAGAAACAGCCTTATAAACTACTGTTGCTACACTAGCAAACATACAGCCTACATAAACACACTGTGTTTATCACAAACATCGTTCTAGCCACCTTTACCGGGGAACTACAGGCCCACTTCTCCAACTGTTACATTCTTTTCTTCATCTTTTGTAGACAAAATATCCCTCAGGGAAGCATAGAGTCCAAACATACGGCAAAAAGAAGAATGTTTGCCCTAAAAGGGGACTCACCCGCTGTTTTCAGTGCCTCATCGCTTCATGTAACATGCATGCTTCGGCGCACTAACCTGAGGGCGGGGCGCTTTATTCTCACATGTAAGGCCGAGGAGGCGGCCGCGAAATCCCGCTTTTCCCAGAGACGATGCACTGTGTGCGGGCAGAGCACACACCGGCCTGGCAGGCTTTCGTCAGAGTCTCACCTCCGCTCATCATCAGCCCGCGCGGCCTGGTGTAAAGCGCGCCCGGGGAGAAAAAAGAAAAACAACAGAACAACAAAGGAGGGGACACAACATCACTTCCGCGCCCTCGGGGGCGGAGACTCACCACCTCGCTTTGGGCGCTGGAAGCGGATCTTCTCCCCGATGTCCCTCCTCCTGTTGCGGGTGTCCCGCCTCTTCCACGTCCTACTCCTCCACGGAGGGGGCGCACGAGAGGCCACGCTACTGCGTTGGCCCATTTTTTTTTTTTTTTTTTTGATGATCCTCGGATCTTGATGGGCCATGGACACCCTCCTGCCTGGGCGCCGCCCCAGACCTCAGCGGAATACACGTTCTATACGCCGCTGAGCGCGCCCTCGCCTCTCTGAACTCTCCCACCACCGCCTCGACGGAGGTGCCGAAAAGCCCAGAGGGCGAGACCGGGGCATCGAGGAGAAAAGCCTTTTCTTTCACCCCGATGCCCACCAAGTTTATCCACCGATGCCTCTTCTGTGGCGACCCTAGCCGCCATCGACCGTCCGATGGCGACTGCTATGTTGTTTGGCCGCCTGGAGAGAGAGATCCGTGGTGCGCCACTCAGCCATCGCATCAGGGTGTAGGCCAACTGGAAAAGCACGGGCTGACGAAGAGGAGGAGTCTCCATCCGACTCCTCCTCCGTCCGCCTGCTCTCGCGACCTGGCTGATCGTCCGCGAGCACTGTGTTCCCCAGACGATGAGCCAGATCCATCTGGGAGCCCCAGGACAAACGGCGCCGCTCAGCCTCGGCATGAGCGGGACCGCTCCCAAATGCTGGCTCTTCTTCCCTCGAGTAGAAGGCCGAGCGAGAGCGGAGCGTCCTCAGTCGGAAAACGCTCGCAGTTTTCGCAGGAAGCCCCCTCGAGAACCTCCCGCGCGTGCTCTTCCCCCAGGCAGAGCACACAAAGGGTGTGCGTGTCCCCAGGAGTGAGAAACCTGAGACACGGATCAGCGCACTTCCTGTACGCTCCCTTCACTTTGCGTGTGCACTTCATTCCACTTTAGAAAGACTTTCTAGCGAACCAGACAAAACAGTCCCTGAAGACGAAAGGATGTTGTCATGTTGGCACGGTGCCTTTTTATACTTCCTGGTCGCACGGTGATGACATCACCAGCTGCCGACGGTCAGTAGGATTGTGATTTGATAGCGATTTCAGACACCTGTCACGCTGAAGGCGTTCCCCGTAGCGTCAGCTGACGCAGCGCGAGTTCCCTTTCGAAAGGGAAGTACATTTTACTTGATATTGGCAAGTAAGTTGTACTTGATATCGCAGCAGTAAATTTTACTTAGAAAAACTGAGTGCAAATTGTTACAAAGATTTTATCAAGTAAATCTTACAAGTTGTTTTTATCAGTGTACGAATTGAATATGAGTTAAATATGAACCGATTGTGAGATGATGAGTTTAATGTTTGAATAAGATTCAGTATAGATTTGATTCGATTTCAATTTCATAATTCAATTCAGATTAAAAATTAATTTGTATTGAATCTGTATGAAATTGTAAGTGAATCAAATTTGTACTGAATCAAATTATTCAGTGCAAATTGGATTCAATTTCATAATTCAATTCAGATTAAAAATGAATCTGATATGAAGTGATGAAGTGAATCAAATATGCACTGAATAATTTGATTCAGTACAAATTTGATTCACTTACAATTTCATACAGATTCAATTCAGATTAAATATGAATTGAATCTGCATTAAAAAAATCCTAACTAAATATGAATAAAATCTGAACTGAATTTCTCTAAAAATGTAATTGAACCAAATCTGTACCGAATAATACGATTCAATACAGATTTGATTCAATTACAATGTCATACAGATTTTATTCAAATTAAATATGAACGGAATCTGCATTAACAAAATCGTAATTGAATAAAATCTGTATTTAATCTTATTTTATTATAAATCAAATTAGTATCTGAGCTGAATATGAATTTAATCTGAATTTGTAGTGTATACAATTCTAATTAAATATGAATAACATATCCAATATGAGTTGAATTAAATCGAAACTGATTTACACTTTTTCCTGTTTGCTGTCTTTGACGTCACAGCTCAGTCACTAGTGAAGGGTTCATGACTGTGCACGTTTTTGTGGTGCCATTAGTGTTGTCATGATGTCATTTCCTGGGGCTCTCAAGTATGCACCAGCCTAGCAACTTCCATTTGCACGAATGGGAACGCATTGCTCCCTCCAGGTATAACAGACCCCCTGGTGCCAAACATGGATGAGAGAGGATTGAGAACAGAGCTTCCCAACTGGTGTCGGATCAAGAGAAGAACAAACAGTGGCATCCAAATGTGTGTGTGTGTGTGTGTGTGTGTGTGTGTGTGTGTGTGTGTGTGTGTGTGTGTGTGTGTGTGTGTGTGTGTGTGTGTGTGTGTGTGTGTGTGTGTGTGTTCTCTCTTGGATTTGGTCTGTTTTGACCATATTGTGCCTGTTCTTCTGGTTTTCCCTATCCGCGTTCACATCTGTGTGTTCATTTATCTTTCACTTTAATTATGGGGATGATAACTTCAGTGTGTGTGCAAACAGTACACAAACACATTAACTCCCATCAAGTGCTTTCAGGATGGTGAAATCTCTTTATATGTCGGCTGTTTGCATGTGTGTTTTACTCCACAGTGTCAGCTGTGTGTCACTCCGCTGTTTTTCCTCCTATTCTTTTAGTTTTGACCACCAGGGGGCAACAGAGTCCATTTTAGGGGTCAGTGTGTCTTCAGAATCAATAACCAGCAGCATTTACAACAATGACAGAAAACACTTAAAAAATCTTTGGAAACTGGACCTGGTGGTTTTCTCAGACCAGATTTCAATTACGGTCATGACATCCTTCTTGATCTCTTTGATCTGGGATGCTTTACCAAAGGATTTATGGGAAAAGCCTGAGTTTTGGACTTTTAAAAGTGCACTTCCAAAAGTTTTTCCCAGTAAAGAAATGAATAATACTACTGAACAACATTTAGACCTCACGTGACATTAAGACTATTGTAGCCTCATGATGAGAGACACCATTTTGAGATCACATGGCCAGCTGAACATTATTCACTTTATTAACCTAATATTGCTCACATATGATATATTAATCATGGCTTACAGTAAATAGAGCATTTCTACAATGACAATAACTGTAGCTTAAATGGCACTAGCAGTGCAGTGCCGAGTTTTGGGTTGGATTCGCAGGGAATCCATGAACTGATATAATGTAAACCTGTAATGCAATTTCATTTCATTAGGAAAAAGCACCTGTCAAATGCATGAATGGAAAGACTTCTGTGACGTTGCGTCAGCGTTAAAGTCCAAGACTCAACATACTGAGTGCAAATAATTGGATGTCATTGAAACTTGGCCCTTTGATGGACGGCTTCTGTTAATGAGCAGGAATAATTGACTAAATAAATAAATAAGCAAACTCCATTCTTCCAGCAGGGGTGCTAAAAATCATTATCACTTGCTAACTGCTTCTATTCACGAAACGTATTTCCAGCATCAGGACTCATTATTGCAACTGAAGATCTATAAATAGACTCCTGTGAAAGCAATTATCCAGCAAACTACAGGTATGAGGCTCGTGAGTGAGCCAAACGGCGGGCCGGTGGGAAAGCGAGAGGCGAGATTACTTAACGCAAGATCGTATGAACGTCAGGCTTGTTGGGAACCAAACACACGTGAGCCGGAATATTTGGCCGAGGCGCTTTTTTGAAAGGAATGACATTGAGGGCAGCCGTCGCAGAGAAAATCAAACTATAACAAGCTACCCGGAGGGGGAAATTGAGAGCGACGGCCAGTTGACAGCAGTCAGTAAACAAACATGATGGAATTCGGGATGTTGTCGTGTTCATCCTCCACCTGCTGCTCATTATGCACCCAATGCCTCTGAATATTCAATATTCATTGAGATCATGAATATTTAACGATCTCCTCAATTGATTCGTATTGATAAACATTTAACAGGTGATCGCAGGGGACGAGTACAAAGGACAATGAGAAATGAGTCTGTCAGGTCGTTTAAGGAGTGTGATGGCGTGCTTCTCTTTTGATCCCCCGCTGTCTCTCTCACGCTCTTTATTGCCAGGTGTATAGAAAGCAAGCGCCCGACAGACGGGTGAATGAACAGAAAGACAGAGGGCTGAGAGATAGACAGACAGAAGGAT